>NW_023276808.1:2323100-2360682 GCF_003668045.3 Cricetulus griseus
TTTTTAATCCATGTAATGTGGATAAACAGACCATATTGTGTGGGTGTATATTCGGGAAAGTTATCTTAAGCCAATGAATTTTGAATTTGCAATTAGGTCACTCTCCTGTGCAAGTATGTTCTATCCTGCTTGACAAAGTGATGTCATCTAAGAGGTTTGAGAAGCAGGTCATTGATCGAAACTTTGTGTCAGGTTACAGAGCTCTGTAGACAACATATGCACAGAGGTCTGGATCTGGAGTAGAAGTCAGGGCCATCCACCTCTGGGCTGTGTCTTTAAACACACTCTAACCCTTAAGGAATTGATCTTGTAGCACATGCAACAAGAGCCAATCAGGGACGGCCAGCCAGCACAGCAGTTGGGATTCTTGCAGGACATTTCCTGGAGCCATGGTGCAGGCTTGGTTTTGCACCAGAACAGGCACAAGTATATTGATTGCAGCACTATGAGTGCTACTGTAGGGGATTGTGAGGAGAGCATGGATAAGCACAGAAGCAACAGCATGATGAGTGAGTGGATGGAATCCCAAGATTGGGAGTACAGGATGGAGAGGCATGGGAGATGGTGTGGCAGGATCTCCCAGAGGCTGGGTGGGAAATCTCTGCCACATTCTGTGTTCTGTGAGTTCCCATGTGGTCCTAGCAAGTCCAAATACCCTGTTGCTCGGATGATGAATACATCACTCTGTGGCCAGCATCTGCAGAAAGCATTATGATCAGGGAGCTTTGTGTAAAAATAACTTTATATTCATCACCAATGTCCTTTTGGTGCATGCGGTAGTCAAGTTGGTAAACTTGGCGAGGCCTAATAATCCTAGTGTGTTCTATAAGTTATTCACTTCACATTTCATACTTAGGTGTAAGATACATTTGGAGTCAATTTTGTGCATGCTGTAAATGGCATTGGTTTTCATGCTTGACTAGGCCCATTTCTTCTTGGCTGGAAGTGCAGAGCTGGAAGGACTGTGGTATCTGTGTCATTTGATCTCTCATCACCTGGTAGCGGTACTGCTAATATTCTAGGCCCAGCTGGGTGGTCCTAGCACCTGAGGGACTCTGGGAAGGCTTAGCAATCATGAGTACTTGTGGCAAGTAGCTTGCAGTTTCTTTCCAGGTTCTCCTCTAATTCTGCTCTAGGGAGATGTAAGGAAGAACAAAAGATATACCATCGTGTGTATGGGGGTGTGTCCAGAACAGGTCTGCTGTGCTGTCATTTCTTGTGGAATTTATATGGATCATGAGACAGACAGTGGTTCTCTTGTCTAACCTGTGACCTGGGCTGTTGCTCATCTCCACTAAGCCTCCCTGTATAAGGATTTTTGGATAGCAGGAGACTCTGAAGCACTAGTATGGAAGGATGCTTTTTGTATCACTGTCTAGTGTGCACACACAGTCAATGCACTAGGTGTGCAGTGGAAACACTGATTTGAAAACAGAGAGTCTGCTTTCTAGAATTTCTGAATATTGTATTCCACTTTCAGTTTTGTCGTACAAATATTACGAATAATTTAGAAAATTGTAGAAAGGTGGTGATATGGATTGTCTCTTACCAATACATGATTGGAATGTTTTTGACTTTCTGCTGACACCAGCCACAATAGTCAGATTAAGTGAAGCTCAGTTCCATGAGACAAAAGCAGTTTATGGTCTGCAGAGTTCTTAGGTGTACATGGTATTAGGCAGTTAGTTAGGGAAGGATACACTTCCTACACCATTATCACTGTGGAAGGAATTAGATTTTCAGCTTTTCTTCCATGTTGTTTCAGGATTGGGCACCAGTGGGTATGGGTTTACCTGATACCACAGGAGGCACTAAGGGCTTCAGGGCCATAGCAAGAAATCTCTGGAGAGAGAGCTTTAGAGCATGGCTCAGGATTGGTGTGCCTCCAGACTTGGAGGGCTTGCCCTGTGTTGATTGTCCACTCTGTTGTTATGGCCCATAGGCCCTCCTAGGGTGGTTGCAATGCTCTGCACGTCATTGTTGTGCACTTGTCCATAAAGCACACACCGAGAGCTGTAAAGCCTACTACCACCAGCTAACTTCTCATTGGTTCCTTGCCGTGAGGCAGGCACCTAACCTCTAGTGACAAAGGCAAAGTCATGGAAAGCATGTGTTACTGTCATGGCTGCCAAAAGGGGCAGGTATCTGACCTTAGTGACTAAGACAAGGTCAGACAAATAAGTGTTTGGCTGTTATGGCTGCTGAAATGGGCAGCTGGCCCCTTCAGCATGCACCACCACTGCCAGGCGACTTTTTGTGTTTTGAGACAGGATTTCTCTGTATAGCTTTGGAGTCTTACCTGAAACTCCCTCTCTAGAACAGGTTAGCCACAGGAAGAGATCTGCCTGGCTCTGCCTCCTGTGTTCTGGGATTAAAGGCCTGAGTCAGTATAGACAGGGAGGGAGGGGAGGGAATTAAGGGAGGGGAAGGAACAGAGGGAAGTGAAGGAAAGGAGGCATGGATCCCAAGCCCTCCATTCTGTCCCAGGCTTTGTCTCCCATGTGAGCTTTTTCTAATTTGTTTTGGTTTGGTCTGATTTGGATTGCTGAATTATAGGGGGGACTTATTTGGGTGTAGAAAATTGTCAGTCCTATCCAGGAGTACAAGGGGAAGTTCCTATGGAGACCAGGAAGATAGCAGGGTCTGCAATCTCAGTCAGGGCCAAGTGCTATTGAAATGCATATGTGCATATAATTGAAGGTGTAGAAAAGATTATTTTCTTGTGGAAGGCATTGCCAGGCACTATAATACTGTGCCTTTAAGCACACTTTAACCCTGTGGGAGGTTCTCTTGTCACTCAAGCCTCACTATCAATCAGGCTCTCCATGATACCTTCCAGGCAGAAGAGGTGCAGGGCTCTTCCTATCACTAGGCTTCAGGTATGACTTTGAAGAGGAGACAGTTTTGTGTGCTGCGGTGCAGTTGCTGGAACAGGGAACTGAGCTGAGAGCTTCAGTGATCTGGGAAACCACAAAATGTTGAGCTAGGGGATGCTGTCTGCAGATTTGGAGGAGAAGATGGTGAGGTGTGGCAGAGAGTGTGGTGGGTCCTCCCTGTATCTGGGGGCAAGAGCACAGCCAGATTCCCTATCTTTGGAAGTCCTATGTTTTCCATGTAAATCTTCGATGTATGGGATGACTCTCAATAACTTTTCTTTGTGGCTTAATCTGATCAGAGCATTGGGAGCAATGAGTTGGATCTAGGAGCAGGTTTCTAGCTAACTTCAACATTCATTTTCTGCGTGGGGTGGTTCCAGACAAGGTGTCCGTGTTTAGCTTTGGAGCCTAACCTGGCACTCACTTTGTAGACCAGGCTGGCCTTGAACTCACAGAGATCCACCTGTCATTGCCTCCCAAGTGGTGGGATTAAATGTGTGTGCCACCAAAACTCCACCCAATGCCAACATTCTAGATGAATATGTGGAAAGCAGTTTGTGTAACTCTGAGAGGCCCAGTTTTTCCAATACCTTGTTGACATTCAATACTTTGCTTTTAACATTTACATAAAATCTACATTGATAGTTAATTTTGAGCATGTTGTCCACAGGCATCTCACTTGTTGAGTAGCAACGACCTATTATGCCATAATGTAGGAGAGTAGAATTGGTGACATAAAGGATCAACCAATGCTTAGTAAATAGTATGTCTCCCCTAAATAGAATTGAGCTTAAGGATGACTGCCTCTGAAATACCCAATATTATAAGTATATGCTAACCAGTCTTATTTGGATGCTAGAATGAATAATTATTCACCAGGATTTTTCATATATTTAGCTCCACACCATTACAAAGAAGCTACGCCTGATTTACAACAAGCCACTAGTCCTAACCCCATATCAAAGAACAGGCCTCTGACAAGCTGATCAAGGAGGAATTACAGTGTCATAACAAAACTTAAATCCTGGTGTCATAAAATTCTAGTACTTTTCTTTAGAAAAGCATAGTTTTCTCAGGTGGGTAATATGAAACTGGGTGAAAATTATTTAAAAATACAACGCTGTTGTTTTAAGAACTTACCTCATCAAGCAAGGATCTCATTTGAGCCCTCAGGCTTGGAGAACTTATTAACAGCCTGGGGCCTAGGGCTTGGGAGCTTTCCCTAATGGCCTGATGTATTGACAATTAAACAGAGCTCCTCTAAACCTGCAATATTTTTGGCAGAGATGGTAATGAACTGGGACTTTGTAGAGACTTTGTAGAGTTCCTAAAATCTTGACATCCACAACCCTTCTTACCCTATGGAGCTATTGTTGTCTGGCCTAAGGCCACTGTGTGTTTAGTCAGTAATGTTCTTGGGAAAATGTTTCCCTTGTGTGTCATTGTTTGACTCTTCTCCTCCTGAATTTCTCCGATTATATGATAGTTTTTCTTGGCTTGATGTAATTCCCCGATTTCCTTCCATTGTCCCACCCCATTTAAGTAGTGTATTAGATACTAGACCTTGATTGAGCTTACGGATGACTGCCTCTGAAACACCCATAAGATATGCTAACCAGCCTTGTTTGTGTACTAAAATACACATTTGTTCAACAGATTTGTCCAGACATTAGGCTCCAAACCATTGCATATAAGCCCTCCCTTGATTTAAAACAAACCAGTAAGCCCATCCTCATAACAAACAACAGGCTTCTGAAAGCTTCTCAAGGAGGCATTACTAGGTCACAACAAACATTAAATCCTGGTGCCATGACATTCTAGTTCTTTTTCTTGTGAAAAGTATAATTTTGCTAGCTAGTCAATATGACAAAAGGTGGCAATTATTTGAAAATAAAACAATGTCATGTTAAGAACTTCCCTCATCAAGCAAGGCTTTCATTTAATCTCTCAGGCTTAGAGGATGTAGTCACAGCCTGGGGCCTAGGGCTTGGGAAATTTCCCTAAGGGCTTGATGTATTGACAATAAAACAGAGTTGCTACTCTAAAACATGCAATATGTGTGAGAAAGCTGGTAAGGGTCTCGGGCCAGGAACTTTTGGAAGGGTTGCTTCAAATCCTGAGAACTTAACTCCTCCCAGCATATGGAGGTATTGCTTTATGTCCTAAGGACACTGTGTTTTTAGTCAGTAATATTTTTGAGAAACTGTTTTCCTTAGTGTGGGATTGTTTGAATAGGGTCCTCATAAATTTCTCCCATTATATGACAGTTTTTGATGACTTCATATAATTCTCCCATTTCCTTCCATCTTCACAACCCATTTAAGTAGTGTATTAGATGCTATTCATCTTACAAAGCTTAGCTAGTCTGGGGCATATCCTCTGCAATACCTCCCCAAAATAGCATTTTCTTTTATAACTTCTACTTCTGCTATGTTTTTATATCCCCTGTGACCTTCATCTCAGGACCATGTTTCTGGTCAATGATGTATGTAAGAAATGATTTTAGAAATATCCTAGCTGTATGATTGCATTTTACTTAACTGCTAGTATCCACTTCTAAGGACTGGTATTTTTCTGTTTTATGGTTTTCATCTTTAGAGAAAAAGGTATCAGAAATCTTTAATGTGCTCTAATAAAAGTCTCTAGTCTCTGGAGCATATGGCCACAAAGACTGTTTCAAATTTTCAAAATAAATTTTGAGATTCTAAATGCATCATATTCTCATTGTCATTTCTAGCTCCAAGACCTGTCATTACCCTATTGTTTTTTAAATCATGACCTGCTTTTCTTTCACTTAGTAACAAAATTTACTGTGTGATTGTGACCTGTGTTTGCTTGCAGGGTTTCCCAGCTCTGATTGAATGGGTTTGCTGCACTGGACATCGAGTGTGTAATGGACTGTGCACATAAAGAAGCCTGTGCTTTCTATGAGAAACAGGATGTGCTCTATGAGAGAGGAGGAATGTCTACTAAAATTCAAACTCTAGACTAGGGCTCTGTCTAATATGCTGGAAGGGCTGAGCTGGAAGGACTGTGCTATCTGAGTCATTTGATCTCTGATCACCCAGAAGGGAAGCTGCTAATATGAGTCCTAGCTGGGTGGCCCCATCCAATGTGTGCAGGGTTCTAAGGCAGTTATGAACTTGTAGAAAGATGATGATGAAGTGGTTCGTTTTTCACCAATACATGATTAGAATGCTTGTAACTTGGTGCTGCAACTAACCACAATGATGTCATTCAGTTAAATTTATTTTCACAGGACAAAAACGTCTGCCGATTTGCAGAGATTTCTCAAGATTCCATGGTTTGGGGGACATAGATAGGGAAGAATCCTTTTTTTTGTGCCCTAATCCTTCTGGTAGGAAGCAGAATTTAAATTATTTTTCTATACTGACCGTCAGTGGGGCTGAATTTACCTGAACAACAAGGAATTATCAGGAGCTGCAAATCCATATCAATAGATCACCTCCACTTCTGGAGAGAGCTCTAGAGCATGGCGGCTTCTGTTTTTGGAAGAAATATCAGTAGCTCGAGGGTCAGAAACAACAATTCAAGGGTCACTTTCAGGTAATTTTGTGAAAGTTGTGAAGTCTGTGCTTATTTAATTTTTTTATATATTTTTAAATTGTTCCTTTTTTTAGATTTTATTTATTTACTATGTATACATCATTCTGCTTCCATGTATATCTGCACACCACAAGAGGGCACTGGCTCTCATAAGGGATGGTTGTGAGCCACCATGTGGTTGCTGGAAATTGAACTCAGGACCTCTGGAAGAACAGTCAGTGCTCTTAACCTCTGAGCCATGTTTACAGCCCATATTTATTTAAGTTCTATACACATAGAACTATAGAGAGCTGAGTAACATTCATCAAGATAACCCTTTTCCTTTCCACATTCTAAGTGGTGTTTTGTGTATATGTGTGGGGGGATTAGCAGTCAGGAGTACTAGTGGCTGATAATTTGCGGGTTCTTGCCATGGTTTCCTCTGCCATTGCTGAAATGAGTTCTAAGAAAGACCACAAGTTATAACATGGTGAGTGTGTGGTGCTCAGAGCAGGTCTGTTGAGCTATCATTTAATTATATTTATTTTGTTAGTTATTGATTGCTTGTTTTTCAAGACAGGGTTTCCCTATGTAACACTTGTGGGTGTACTGGGACTCATATTTTAGAAAAGTCTGGTCTTTATTTAACTCATTGAGTTCTTACAGCCTCTGCCTCCCAAGTGCCAGGATTAAAGGCATGTGATACCAACACCAGTGTGCTTTCAATTCTGTTAGGACATACATGGACCGTGAACCAAACTGTAGTTATTTTGGTTCATGTGATGACCTGGGCAGTGGCGTTTGTCCTCTATGCATCCCAGTATGGATTTACTGGGTAATGGGAGTGTCTGTAGCCCTGTCATGGAAGGACATATTTCTTCCAGTATCACTATTCAGTTTTCATATGTGGGCGCTGTTTTTGTTTGTAGCAGGAAGACAGATTAGAAAACTGAAGGTCTGGTTTCTAGAAGTTCTGAATATTATATTCCATTTTCAGGTTTGTATTATAAATATTGCAAATAGTTTAGTAACTTCTAGAAAAATGTTGATGTGGATCGTCTTTCATAAATACATGATTTAGAATGCCTGTAACTTGGTGGTGCAACCAACCACATTGGTGTGATTCAGTGAAGTTTGATTCCAGGGGAGAAAAGGAATTCCTGATTTGCAGAGATTACTCAAGTATGCTTGGTTTTAGGCAGGTAGATAGGGCAGAATACATGTTATGTGCCATAATCAATGGAATCAGATTTAAAATTGTTTTCTTTTTCTTTTGTCTTTTTCTCTTTTTTGTTCATGGAGCATTTATTTCTTTTTAAAATTTAAATTAGATACAAGCTTGTTTTCTCTGTCTATCACAGTTCCCTCTCCTTTTCCTATTCCCCTTCCCCTATTGACCTCTATAGCTTCCCATTTCTGCTCCCAAGGGAGGGTGAGGCCTTGAACTCAAATTACAGATGATGTTGGCACAAATTCGAAGAACTTTGCTTGTCTCTCCTGCCAAGGTATTGTAATAGAGGGTGTTGCGAAACCATCCTATTATAATTTTATTACCTAATTACTTATTATGCCTTTCTGCATGTATGTGACTCATTCTGTGTGGACTTTGTGCATATGTGTCATGGTTTGGGTGTAAATATCGGAGAACACATTTTCTCTTTGTTTTTTGTTATTTTGTTTTTTATGTTTTTTAGGCAGGGTTTATCTGTGTAGCTTTGGAGCCTATCCTGGCTATCCTTTCCAAAATTATCTTTGGTCTTTTGATTAAATGTTGACTGTAGCTTCCCTGGTTAATTTCCTGAATTTTTGTTACCAATGTCTTCATCTTTCAAAAAATATTTTATAAGATTTTGATTGTTGTATCTTTGGGACAAGTCTAGTTCTCAGATGATGTGAATCTGTGCACTGTTTTTTGTAGTCTTTAATTATAATCTAATTATATTCATTCTTTTGCTTATGATGGACACTCCCCAAATTGTCTTAATAAAATTTCTTATGTTATCAGCTCTTTAAGGTTTGTATTGGGGGAAGTTTCTGTGGTGAGACAGTTTTATTTTTTTTTCTTCATGTAAGATGCTTGCCTCATCCCATTTCTTGGCATATCTGTTTTTACCAGTTGTTGCTATCTTCATGTTTGCATCTTTGGTGCTTAAGAGATTGATATGATTAATGCATTGGGTTTTGGTTATTGTTGTTTTAAGACAGGGTTTCTCTGCATAGCTTTGTAACATATCCTGGCACTCACTCTGTAGAACAGACTGGCCTTGTACTGATCGATATCTGCTGACCTTTCCTTCTCAATTGCCTGAATTAAAGGTGTGGGCCACCAACTCCTGGTGGCTTTGAGTTTTTAAAATTTTTCTCATATATTACTATCTCTGTCTCCTAATTACTCTCAGGTGTCAACATGCGAAAACTCAGTATTATTCGAGCAAACATCATTTGTGTGTGTTCTTAGATCAGAATGTCTGATTTCTGCCTGAAAAATTTTGGGTTGACTGATGATTGATATGGCAAGACTTCCAATGAGTTGGTAATGTCCCTAAACAAGTGGTCCTAGGCTGGCTAAGAGAGCTGAGCACAAGATGGTGACAAAGAAAAAACAGAAAATAAAGAAACAATGGTTCCACAGTTTTACCTTCAGTGGCTAGCGAGTTTCTATCATAAGCACCCACAAAGTTAGACACTGACCTGGAGGTAGCAACCAAATCTGTTCATTACCTGACTAGCTTTTGCTTAGATAATTTAACCACTGCAACAGAGAAGAATGTTGGCACAAAAATGGTGCTTCAAAATGATTTTCTTTTGCTGTAATGGACACGGAAATGTTGACTTTTGGAAAAAGTTGGTGGTATCAAGACTTTAGATGACAAAAGTCATAAAAGCTCTCCATAGTGCCTAATTGGCAATTTTTGTAGGACATGAAAGATGGGAATGTTGAGAGTAATGGCAGACACTGGAGGTCAGGGTCAATATTTTACTGGGCCAAATCATCTGCAGGGTACAATGGAGTTAGACTGACCTTGTGACACATGTGTCATAAGGTATTCATGCTAAAGCCGATGGTTCTAAGTCACAAAGTGTCTTCCAGTTACTGATGAACTGATGGACTCCGTCAGGCAATGAAGCATTCAGGCTACTCTGTATTTCTCTATAAGATCTCTTAGTAGTCAGGGAAGTATGTAAGCTTAAGAAGAAGATTATTCTTAGACATTAATCTTGTTTACCATGGATGGCTTGCCATTTCCATGTTATCGTGGCAACTACAACTGTATTGATCCTGGAAATTTCCAATATCTCATGTTACTGATAAAGACATAAAAAAGTCTGATTTCTCTCAATAAAACATTCCTATTCTTGTTTTGCTGTGGCCTTCCAGGCCAAGACTGTTTTCATTCATTTTTGACTGTTTAGGTGATCTTGTCCTGGTAAATAAGCTCACATACTTTGAAGATTCTTTGAAAATTTAGCTAGAGTTTATTTGTGTGATATTTTGGCCCTGAATATTTCTTCCTCTTTACATGTCCCAAGACAGTGAATACAATTGAGTTTAAGAGTAATAGGGTGATGTCCTAGACAAAATATTGCTGCTGGTGGATGGTTATTTCTGTTCACTCTTTCAGGGTAAAATGAAAAGACAGAAGTAGGAAGGGAAGAAAAATCTCTATTTTATTAATAAAAAGAACATTATGTAATTTCAGATGGCAGTCCAGTGATGGAAAGTAGACAGTAATTTTCAAGGTTTTTAACACTATTAAGGAAAGCCCCTGCTCTGCCTTTAAAACCTAGCAATGTAGCACAATTGTGAGACTCTATCTAGCTAAGCCTTTAGCTTATGGATAGACTACAAAAAGTAACTCCTTGTCTCAGGAGCAACACTATAGAAAAACTGTATCAAATTTGATCCAAGGTTGGTAGGGTCCATCAAATCATGGAAGAATCACCTGTATTTTACAGATTATGGGAGTAATAAAGATGCAAAATGTAAAGATGATGGATTCATCTTCTGTGGTCAGTTTTCCACTATTGTACCCAGGTAGGTTTTCTTTGTCTCCATTTAATCTGTCTTCAAAACATTGGATTATAGGTATGTACTGTGGCAACTGTCTTTAGAATGCAAAAGTAAAAGGATAGTTGTAAGGTGAGTATCTATTAAACCATTTTCACAGTTCTAAAGTTTATTAAGTAGAATTTTTTTGAGCAAGTCTGTTTTGAGACACAGTCTCTTTCTAATACTTTCTGGGCTGCAATAGATAGATTAAAACTGGAATTTACACAGATCTGTTTTCCCTCACCTGAAAACAAATCGTCAAAAGAGTTTTTTATCCTGGATTTAGTACAGATTGTGGGGAAAGAGTGGATTGTGGGGAAGTGTGATCTTGTGAGGGCAAACCACACTTAAGTATTGGTATAAAGACATGTGACAGTTTTGGTGACTTTGTAAGTTATACTTAAATGGGTCCTTAGGGAGTCCTCTATCTGTGTGTGTGTGGGGTGTGTCTTGGTGGGGATCATTTACATATTTGCATAACCAAAACCGCCCCCTCATGCCCCTCTCATTAACTACCCCCAACACACCCAGAGCCTGGAGTCCTGCTGCTTGACCACACTGGCCCTGTTCCCTGCCTGCCACCACCGCAGATGCACCCGATACATCCATTCATTATTTAATTGTTCATTCATTTATTCCTTTGTTCCTTCATTAGTTTATTCATTTATGGACTCACAGGGTAGGCGTGCACTCCTGGGAGCTCATGAATGAACCCACTGCTGGCACCACAATTGCCCCACCCCACTCACCCGCTCAGCCTTCATGAACTGCAAAGCTGACTCACTACTGCTTAGATTGTAAACATCTGGACATTTCCCTTGTGCCAGATTTCTCTTTAAACCTATAATGGCTCCATCTCTTACAGTTTCTTTTCTTGCTCTCCTCTATTCTTCCCCTGACTAAATCTTCCTGCACCATCAAGTCCTCCTCTCACCTCCTCTTCTCCCCTTTTCCTTCTCCTAACTCCCTCTCCCCCCCACCATGCTCCCAATTAGCTCACGAAATCATGTCCCTTTCCACTTCTCTGGGTGATCATCTATGTGTCAGTTAAGATTATCCTTGTTTCCTAGCTTCTCTGGTAGTGTGGATTGTAGGCTGAAAATCCTTTGTTCCATGTCAAAAACCCATGTATAAGTAAGTACATACCATGTTTTCTTTTTGTGACTGGGTTACCTTACTCAGGAAGGTTTCTTCTACTTTTATCCATTTGCCTGTGAGTTTTATAATTCCATTGTTTTTGTCTCCTGAGGAGTACTCCATGTTATAAGAGTGAAGGGACCAGCTCCCCTTTCGGCAGCCATAACGGCTGAACACGTGTTTGTCTGACCTTGTCCTAGACACTAGAAAGTCAAATGCCTGTCTTGTGACAAGGAACCAATCAGAAGTTAGCTAGTGGTGCTATGCTTTACGACCCTGGGTGTACTTTATGGACAAGTGCACAGCAATGATGCACAGAGCATAGCAACTACCCTGGGAGGGCCTATAGGCCACAACAACCAGTTGACCAATGAACACAGGGAAAATCCTACAAGCCTGGAGGCACACGAATCATGAGCCTGTGTGTAACCCTAGACACTACCCTTATGCTGTCCTAAAAGATCTCTCAGGAGCCCCTAGGATTTGTCTTTACTAGCCATCCACCATGGCAGATGGGTGAAACACCTGAGGTAACACTGGGTTAGCTCATTAAAAAAATAAAAACAGTAAAGCCTCATGCAGTTTGCAGCAAGCTCTCGAATCCGCCTGGTGATTGGGGTGACCTCGGTCGTTGCCTGGGACCCCGGATACCTGAGTTTTCTTGGGGTCTAACAATGTACCATAATTTCTCTATTCATTAATCAGTTTAGGGTCATCTAGGTTGCTTCCAGGCTCTGGCTATTATAAATAATGCTGCTATGAACATAGGTGAACAGATGTCATTCTTTTTGAATGTTCATCTTTTGTCCTACAAGGGGAAATGCTGGATCTTGTGGTAGAATGATTCCCATATTACTGAGGAACTGCCATACTGTTTTCCAAAGTGGCTGCTCAAGTTTTAACTTCCACCAGCAGTAGAAGAGTGTTCCCCTTTCTCCACATCCTCTCCAGCAGAAGCTGTCACTGGTGTTTTTGATTTTAGCCATTCTGTCAGGAGCAATATACTACCTCAGATTTATTTTGATTTGAAATTATCTGATTTCCAAGTATATTGAACATTTTCCTCAAGTATCTTTCAGCCATTTTAGATATCTCTATTGAGAAGCCTCTATTTAATTCTGTATCCCACTTTTTAATTGGATTTTTTTGTGTTTTGGTGATGAGATTCTTGATTACTTTGTATACTTTGGAAATCATCCCTCTGTCAAATGTTGTGTTGATCAACATATTTTCCCATTCTATGGGCAGCCATTTTGTCTTGTTGACAATTTCCTTTGACTTACAGTTGATTCTCAGTTTCAGGAGGTCCCATTTATTAATTGTACATCTCTGTATCTGTGCTGCTCGTGTTATGTTCAGGAAGTGGCCTTCTGTAGAAATTCTTTGAGGAACTTTCTACTTACTTTTCTAATAGGTTCATTGTGGCTGGATTTATATAGAGGTCTTTGATCCATTTGCACTTAGGTTTTGTGTATGGTGATAGATATGGATTGTATGCAGTCATTTACATGCCAGCACACAATTATGCCAGCACTATTTATTGAAGATGCTGAACTTCTACATTGTATAATTTTAGCTTCATTGTCAAACATCATGTATTCATGGGTATGTGGGTCCATATCATGGTTTTCAATTTGATTCCATTGGTCTACCTTGTTTTAAAATTATTTTTCAATGTTGTTTTGGAATTGAGTACCAGTGGGGTTTTATTTACATGAAATAAAAGGAATTATAAGGAGCTTCTCATCCATAGTAAGAGATCACATTCATTTCTCAATTAGTTCATTTCTCAGATAGTTAAGACTTTTAGCTCAGTCTTAACTATCATAAATCTATATATTTTATAAGACTTATCGGATGCCTTATTGGCATCCCTCCTTGTCGGTGGATCACATTGTACCGCTGGAGGAGGTGAAAGGGAAAGAGGGGCCCTTCCTGTTTCTCCTTCGCTTAAATATGAGTCTCCTTGCTATGTCACTTCCTGCCTGGATCAGCACTTCTCTACTACATTTCCCAGAATCCTCTTTGACTCCTAGTCCCATCTACTTGCTGTCTCATTGGCCAAACAGTATTTTATTTAACAATCAATAAGATAAACATACACCGTACATTCCCCATCATAATACAGTGACAAAACAAAAGAGAAAATCAAGATACACTGTTTCCACATGTTTTCCTTCATTGCCTAACTTGAGTTTCTTTCCTAAGCTCCCAAAATGATAGACACTGGCCTAAGGAAACCACAAAATCAGTACTTCTGGCAGATGGTGTATCCTTTGTTTGAGCACAGGGATTCCTGTAGAGTAGGAGGGTACAACACAGAGATGAGGAGGGAACTGGATTGTAAATAGTGTTGGAGGTTATTGAAAGAATGGAGAAGATCCACTGGAAAGGAAACAATGTGTATTTTGGATAGCTGGAATGAACTCTGATCCAGAAGGGTATCTTTGACTCCGTTTGCCTACCTGTTCTTCTGACTTGTTTGACCTGCACTTGAGCAGAGGTTATTGATCCAATTTGTTGATGGTGACATGGCTTTGGTGGTGGTGGTACTGTGGAAGCTTAGTAAGCTGCTGACCACCTTACCTGTATTTCTGGCTGGTGTGACATACACATGAGAAAGGGATGTCTCCCTGAGTTTGCGGCTGGAATACAACAATATTCCTCTTAACCGGAATGGGAAAATGTCCTGTGGCTGTGTATGTTGGAAATACTTAATTAGCTTCTAGATTATCTCAAATGAAACAATGAAGACATTGTCTTGCGTATCACAAGACAATTTGGAAATTTTTGCTTTTTGGATTGTTACAGTTTATGATGAGAAAATACATGACTTCCTTACCCCCACTCCTTCCAGTCTATTCCCCAATTTCCATTCCCCCAAATCCACTGCTACTCTGTTTCCCTTCAGAAAAGAAGAGGCCTCACATGAATATCAACCAAACTTAGCATGACAAGGTGCAATAAGACTACGCACAAACCCCTATACAGGGCAGACCCAGGTACCTTGGTAGAAAGAAGTGTCCCAGGAGCAGGCAAAAGAGTCAGAGACACCACAAGAGCTACTGCTCGGAATCCCACAAACAAACAAAACTAAACAACCAAAGTATGTTTACAGAGTTTCTGATACAGTGCCGTGCAGTCTCCATGATAGCTGCTTCACTTTCTCTGAGCCAATATGAGCCTTGTTAAGTTCATTCTGTGTGACATGTTCTCCTGTGTTCTGGCATTAGGGAAATGTCCAAGGATATACAAGGATGATTCCAAATATGATTCTAAGCAATAGTGTGAAGAGGCTATCCTATATAACCTTCCCTAACAACAAGATTTGATTACAGCCTAATATGCCATCGTATAACGTTCATCCAGTAGTTTATGGAAGCAGAATGAGACACCCACAGCTAAGCACTGAGCTGAAGTCCTGGAATCCAGTTGTAGAGAGTGAGGTGTGATGAACAATGTATTCATGACCAGGCTGGGAAAACCCAAAGAAATAGGTGACCTGAACAAGGAGGAGCTCATGGACTTCAGAACGACTGTTCAGAAAAGCTTATGACAGAACTAGGACCACTGATCATGGGCCTCAGTTATGAGAGTTGGATAGGAACAGTGTTTATAAATTGGGTACAAATGGATATTGGGAGCCCATTCCCAATAGAGGGAAACTCTCTCAGCCTAGACACACTGGGAAGGGCCTAGGCCCTGTCACAAATGATGTGATGTACTTTGATTATCCCCCATGGAAGGACTCACCTTTTCTATTGAGCAGAAGAGGAATGGGATGGGGGCGACATGGAGTATGGGTGGATGGGAGGCACATGGAACTGCTATATAAACTAAGAATGTAAGAATGTTTCTAATTTAAATTTTATAAATTAGAAAACATAAAATATTTTATTCTTCAGAATGTGGAACCTTTAAGGTCACCAGAACCAGAGGTCTGAAGGAGTAACTTACCTTTGTCATTTGTTATCCATCTCCCAGTATCACCTATCTTACTATAGGATGTATCCCAAACCTTCCACAATACGGTCAGCTGTTCTCAAATCTAGATCTTAAATGTGAAAAAGCAGTGAAGACAATGACTAAATACAGTATCCTGAAATACATCTAAAAATTATATACGGGAGACTGAACTTATCTTTAAAGGGAAAATGTCGCAGGGAAGTAAATGTGAGATAAATTAGATATAAAGTGTGTATTAATTACATTTATAAGTTATTCAAAACCTGGATATGCATTATATATTAAATTATGAAGAGTGCATTGCAGTGAAATATAAGCTGGGCACTGGAGTTTATCATCAGAAGTGTTAAATGTGTGGACAGATAGGGGTAAGGCACAAACTCAAGTGTCTATAACTTAGATACTTGTACATAGGACATAACAAAAAGTGGAAAAAAACTAGCTGGAGTAAATTTTAAAATTTATCAGTGTATATAACTAAAAGAGGGCTCAAACTGACAGTGTTTTGGTTAACAATGAAAAGTAAGGATAAATTGATGGGCAATTTTCCTAGAGCAATGGTTATAAAACTTCATGTTGTGGTGGTGCTTAACCATAAAATTATTTCTACTGCTACTTAATTACTTTAATTTTGGCACTGATATTAATTGTAATGCAAAAATTTTGAAGATAGATATTGGCCAAAGTGGTTTCAACCAATAGTTTGCAAACCTCTCGTGTGATCTGTTATTTATTTATTTTTTTTGGTTTTTCGAGACAGGGTTTCTCTGTGGCTTTGGAGGCTGTCCTGGAACTAGCTCTTGTAGACCAGGCTGTTCGCGAACTCAAAGAGATCTGCCTGCCTCTGCCTCCCAAGTGCTGGGATTAAAGGCATGCACCACCAATGCCTGGCGTGATCTGTTACTTTTAATCTGTTAAGTTTATCACTTTAATCTAGCTAATATTAAAAGGTGTGTCAGAATGGCTGAGTGGTTGAAGGTAGTTGGTTCCAAGTCTTCCTATTTGAGTTTGAACCTGTAGGACCTATGTTGGTGGAAAGAGCAAATTGACTCTTTAGAGCTGTCTTCTGGTATGCTGATCCACACACACACACACACACACACACACACACACACACACACATTTGTGCATACCCACAAATAAATAGATAAATGTTTAAAAAATAAAATTAAAATGAAAGGTTTGGAGTTACTTAAGCTTTTTATGTTCAGCAATAGGGTGGGTAATTTTTTAATGTGGTATCTAACTTCAAGAAAGTCACATAAACCTGCAACTTTATTTAAAGCTACCATATAGCTTTATGAACATTATTTATAACCCCTCTATAAAAAATGTTATCAATAATAATAAAAATGGGCAGACCAACTTCAAAATTCAGGGTTCACTTGCAAAATCTGCTGTCTTTGAATAGGGTAGTGGACTTGTAATTAACATGCAAATATGTTAACATAGCAGCTAGGAGAAATCTTCAAGACAACTTCATTCAATGATTTCAGATCGTATACAAGAAATCCAACAGATCCTGTAAAGTTGAGTTTTTTTCTGTGAGTTATGGAGATACAGATATCACAAAATATTTTCTGTCACGAACGATAGAAGCATCCAATGACTATCATAGGATGGGCTCCTCCATTAATATTTTCCTGCAGTAGGAGCACAATATATATCATGGCTCCAAGCTCACCAATCCAGCGTCACAAGTAGCATTATAGCCATTATTATTCAGGTTCTTATTGTTTGAACAACAGGAAGCTTAGAAATCATTACTTTGTTGCACTTGATACTGGAATTGAATTTTTTCTCAGAGATACCCTCAATTATCTTTATGTATGAAAAGCTAAAATAAAATTACCAGTTCATTTTTGCACTCAAAAAATATGAGAGCAAACATAAGTACAATACGTTTTAACAAAAATATAAATTTGTATCAAGATACAAAGACTTTTTAAGCATATACATATATATATATATATACATATATATATATATATCTTCAATTTGTATTAGTATACAAAATATTTGAGATTACTTGTTTTTTAAATAATCTACCCTTTTGCCTTATGATTCCTATATTTTCCTAAATATAACAATCATCCATGACCTATCAAGTAATCAAAAGCCTTCCACCCACCAACATTTGGGAATGTGGGAGTCATATTCTCTAGATGCTTCCTCCTGTCTGTGGATGAAGGCATCCTTAAGGGGTCCCTGCGAAAACTGGAGATAAATTCCATTCCTGTGATGAGCATCATTAACTTTAGTTGATATACATGGCCTGTCAAGTTCAAGTGGTCTCACTTGCTATAACAATATCTATATCAACCTGGAGCAAATCCATAGCCTCTTGTTTCCTGTGGAAACAAAAGCAGAACTGCTTCTCCAAAGCAGATTTAATACTCATTTGACGATTTTTTTTTTACTTTTTTTAAAGTGAAGGCATTCATAAGGTATATGGACTCCTTTATTTCAACAGTCCCTCTTTTAATTCCATCTGGAGCTATTTTATTTTATGCCTTTTAGCCCTTTTACTACCACAACAAACATTAGAATGCTAAGCTACATATGGATCTTCAGCATGCTCTCCCAGATGTCAATGCCTGCTTAGGATTTCATGAGAGACAAGTCTAAATCTCACAGCACAGTCATATATAGATCGACAAGAACTACAGAAGGGTTCCTAGAGCTCTAGCATTTGCATGATTGTGCTGTGACAATCATTTTGACTGAGGTTATCATTACTAGTTAGTGTACTGGCTGGTCAAAGGCTAAACAGTAGGCAGAAATTCATTACAGAGACAATGTTTTTCAGCATTCTCAGGTCTTACATGAAAACATAGCCTCATGTTTGGTACAGAAAATTTGCATAATGTTTTTCTCCTTTAGCTCTTTAGTTTTTATTTCACCTTTTGGGTGGGTCACCTCCCATGTTCCAAATTGATACACAGATACATGTTATATGATGCTTTGCTTTTACTTGGTTTATTTCTAGCCAATTTTTCTCAACTTAAATGATCCCATCTACCTTTTGCTTCCGGACTTTTACCTTTCTTCATTTATGTATATCTTACTTTCCCTCCTACTTCATGACATGCTGTGTGGCTGGGTAGCTAGACCTCTCCACTTATTTTTCTTGAGCCTTCCTCCTTGCTTCCAGATTTATCCTTCTGTGTATACTTTGTTCCTAATACGACAGCCTATCCTTTGTCCTGACTCACTATTGTATAAACACCTCTTCATCAGAACCTCAGGTGTTGCATTCAGGCAAAGAAGCACAGCTTCATAAAATTAAACTAATACATCAGAAACAAAAGCAACGCTTAGTTACTTCATTAAGCATAAAAGTAACACATTTTAAAATAATGTTCTAAGAAACACATATTTACAATATGGTCAGTATTATGCTTTCAGTTGCAAACATATGTGATATTTTAGAATGCCATGAAGTATGATGATTTGCATATCGACTTCACTTGGGAAGAGTGGACTTTGCTCGATACTTCTCAGAAGAATCTCTACAAAGATGTGATGCTGGAGACCTATGAGAACCTCAATGATATAGGTAAGAGTATATTTTCCTTCCTATTTTAAAATAATAAGAATACTGTTCCTTGGTTATTGGTGCTCTACTTTAATTTGATTGAGAAAGAAAAAGAATGCAGTAAATAAATCAAAGTTCTAAAGTTCAATGAGGAATTTCTTGCCCTATATTTTAGGATACACTTGGGAAGACAATATTATTGAAGAACATTGTGCAAGTTCTGAAAGACGTGAAAGGTAATTTTCATTTACAAGCTCACAGAAATGTGTCTCTGAAGAAATTGAAATGTGTCCTGAAGTTTGAAACACAAATAGTAGTGTAAGCACAGCTTAAATTGCATTGGTGACTATTAATTTCACACAAAACCATATAACTCAATTTTAGGTAGGTGAACTGCATTTGTAAGGCAATATTTTAAGAAAGATGACAAGGAAACATGCCTTAAGAGAAATTACCACTTAAATCATCACTCCATGAGTGCTATGCTGTAGAATTGTAAATCCACTTATTTCTTACTACCTGTATTACTAAAGGTATAGCCAAGATTGAATTGATAGTAATAGGTCCAAAATTTCCATTAAGCAAATGCTCCATAGAAAATTCGGTATTACTCATGTACTTGCTGTGAGAGGGGCAATTATTGTCAATAGTCAAGGGGCACTTATTGTAGGGAAACTGAAATCTCAATAACTTTTATCTATGAGGAACAGGATGTCAAACTGTATTAAATGAGGAAGCCTCTTCTTATAATCTTTACATTATTAAGAATATCATGCATTAGTCAGGATATTTAAAATTCATGTAGTATTCCCCATTTTGAACATACTTGTTGAATTTGATTTAATGTACCAGTAATTTGTTTTCCATCTTCATTGATAATACACCAAGCTCACTCTGCAGAAAATCCCTATGACTCATGACTGTGTAAATAATTCTGTTACTTCTAGTGCATTAGCAAATGCAGTATGACTCAAAGAGTAGGAAAAGTTAGTAATACACTAAGGTGATAAAGTTCTGAATTTTTCTTGTTCTACTCATTATGTGGAAAATCACATTTGGAAAAAGGTTCTAAAAATGAGAACAACGTAATAAAGGATTATACCTTCACAGCTATCTACAAAGATGAATGCAACCCTGAAACAAGGGGAAAAGAAGAGTGTAAACACAGTGATGAGACTATAATATCTGATTCTTCTTTACAATTAAAATAAATTGTAATATTAATTTATGCAGGTACCAATATTCAACATTTATTGAATTTGGTAAAGTATTAACATATTCTCATTTTCCTTGTAGGCCTGAAAGAAGGCAAACTGGAGAGAATTCTTCTGTATATATACAATGTGATAAAGCCTTTGCAAGAAACAGTATTCTTCAAAGGCATAAAAAAGCACAAACTGGAGAGAAACCCTATGAATGTAACCAATGTGGTAAATCTTTTGCATATCACAGTTGTCTTCTTAGTCATCAAAGAACACATACAGGGGAGAAATCCTACAAATGTAATCAATGTGGTAAAGCCTTTTCTTGGTACAGTCTTTTTCAAAGGCATCAAAGGACACACACTGGAGAGAAGCCCTATGAATGTAATCAGTGTGGTAAAGCCTTTTCTCAGCACAGTAATCTTCAAAAGCATACAAGGATACATACTGGAGAGAAACCCTATGAATGTAAGCAGTGTGGTAAAGTTTTTGCTTATTCCAGTGCACTTTATGTGCATGAACGAACACATACTGGAGAGAAACCCTATGTCTGTAATCAGTGTGGTAAAGCCTTTTCTCAGCACGGTCATCTTCAGATGCATAAAAAGACACATACTGGAGAGAAACCCTATGAATGCGATCAGTGTGGAAAAACCTTTGCACATCACAGTTATCTTCTTATTCATCATAGAACACATACTGGGGAGAAACCATATGAATGCAATCAATGTGGTAAAGCCTTTTCTCAACAGAGTATTCTTCCAATACACAAAAGGACACATACTGGAGAGAAACCCTACAAATGCAATCAATGTGGTAAAGCCTTTTCTAGGAATAGTAGTCTTCATATGCATAAAAGGACACATACTGGAGAGATACCATTAGTGTGATGAAGTTTTTCACAGCACAGGCATTGATTGCATCAGAAACTAATTTAGACTTCGTGATTATGGAAATTTCCAAGGCCAAGTCTGAACAAAATGAGGGGAAAGTACAAAACAAATGATCAGGAGGGAAACTGACAATAAAAGTTTTTAAAAGTTAGTTGAGTAGCCAAAACCACAAGAGTGAATGTATCTCCCATATGATAATAGGCATCAATTGGAGCCTGCAAGCTCACATGTGAGATGTAGCCCTGCTTGATTTTATACCTCCTGTATAAAAGAGAGAATAGGAGTGAATAGGAACTTTTAGGCATGAATGTGGACTTGTCTGAATGAGCTCAAATTTCAAATTCTGCTTCCCCGATACCTGAAAATATTCAATTTGGATCTCTGAATGGTGTTGACTTGTTGGGAGCCATGAAGCTTGGCATGAATCTTTAGGACAAAACTTGGCAATCCACACAATTATAGAACTGTCTTTTGATTATAAATGGCTTCCAGAGGCATGAGCACCGAGAAGGAACCACATGATGCAGATGACAATCCTGTATTACAACCACAGGCCCACTTTCCTAAGCTACATTCCCTTGACACACCATTTACCTAGGTAACACTCCTTCTCTCCAGCACTCATGAAATTTTTACCCTGCCCATATCTTCTTTCTGTAGCTTTCTAACATTCTGCTTAAACTAAAACCTTTTTATTGGGCTCTTCTCCCCCTCTGCCTTTACCCCATACTACTGACTGTATAAGCTAGTTTGGAAAAAATAAAATTTGCCGTTTGATCAGAATCGTGTCTTGTGGTCATTCTCTATCTTCACTTGTCTCCATTCCCTCACTGGATATTTACTGTAGATTGTTGTTCCGCAGGTCAGGACAACTACAAAGAGTAAAGATGACATGCAGATTGTAGCGAGAACCTGAGATTGAAGTCACTCTATGGCTTAGTCCTTATGATATTTACAGAGCTGTGGAGAATGGAAGAATTTTTAGGGAGGTAGCTTAGGTTTTGATTGCTTTGATTGTAACTGAGGACAAGCTGGCATATACTGTATTTTGTTTCCACTCAGCAGTGATGGGTCAGCCCCTTTAACTTCTTCCATTCTTTAATTTTTGGCAACTCACATTGTTGTCAGTGAAAATACCCTGCAGTCCCTTCTGGGACTGTAATGCTCCTAAGTCTACACCCCAGGAATCCATGGTACCTGCCTGATTCACAGGAATAAGTTGATTCTAAGTGACATTTATATAGCTCACTTTGAGTGACATGTAGTGAAAGAGTAGAAATCATGAAATTCTAAATTCTCTGGGAATTTCATTGTGGGAAAAGATCGATTGCTCCTGATGAGAAACTCTCTACTGTAGCAAAATTAATCAATTCTCTGAACATCTTTCTGTACAGACAGGACCCGATGTTTTGGGGAGGCTTGTAGAAATGTGAAAATTTTAATACATGTCTTAGTTATACTACTTAGTTGTGCATATCATTTTCCTTCTATCCAAAACTGTTTGGACACAAGGATGGATTAATTACCTTATTTCTACATCACTTTCCCAAATATTATCAGGCAGGAATCTTCGCCCTATTTTTCTATCCAAAACTGCACGTTCAATTTTGATACCATAACACACAACCAACAGAAATGGACACAGTAGACTTTATTCAAATTAAAATTGAGAATACTTAGTTGAAAGAATTAACAAGGGAAGAAGTTGGGAAGGAATAGGAAAAGTGAAATGTTACCTAAAAATGTGGCTAGAGAGTGAGCTTAGCAATTAAGAATACTGGGTATTGTATCGTACACAGGTTATATTGCTAGAAACCATGGTTGCTTATCATCTCTTGTAAGTTCAGTTACAAGGTATATGATCCCTCTTCTGTACTCTGAAGGTACTGTACATGTCCAAACATGGGTAAATTCGGTCATGTCCAGTTAAAATGAATTTTTTTCGGTCCTTCATGTAGCAGATGTGGCCTTCCTTTGAGTGAGCTTGCTCAGAAAAAATAAATTCTTATTCTGATGAAAGAACAACTCAGAATAACTATTCATTTAAGAAGAGCATTCACAGTGTGCATAGGTTTGTTTCTCAATTTTTATATTTGTGTTTTATGGGTGAGGATTGTAGTACTGTCATCTCTTAAATATATCTTTTACCACATACATTATAATCTATCTCTTAATCCATGCATTATGATATATTTATATTTAGATAATAATGTATGATCCAAAAAGTAGTATTGCTATGTAAATCTCCACCAGCCTAAATGTTTAGACTTGCATTCTACTATACCTACTTAAAATTTTCATAACATAATGTCCGCCCAAGGCAAAAGTAGACTTAAGAATGACAGTTGCTAGTATTCATCAATTTGTAAAAGGCCTTTCCTTGGGGTTCTGACATGATATGTCCTCAGGTGCAGCTACTAAGAGGGCCACCTGCACATATTCACTATGTTCCCTTTTAAAATGGATCTGTGCAACTCCAATCCCCCTCATCTCTCTTGGTTGCCCTCTCTGTCTGTTCCTCTTTCTTTCAGTATGTATGTCAGTCTCTGCCCCACTTTCCTCTCTCCTAATATTTCTGTCCCCTCCCTTTCCCCTTTTTATGATCCCTTTCCCTAATAAATAAATCCCTCTGCTTGAATCGTGGCACATGGCAGTTTTCTTTCTAGCACTGCTTTCCTTAACTTACAGCAGTTTATGTGAAATGCAAAATCTTTGCCAGTTTAACATTCACCAGCAATAGATACATGCCGTTAATTAAACCATTTGTGTTTACTAAACATTTAATGTGTTAGCATGATTGATCCATGAAAAGCCATATTATTTCTGGAACAGCAGTACCTGCAGCCTTACAGAAAAATTTTCTAAGACAGATTTTCTTATGTTGGATCAGGTAGCCTTTTTTCCCAGTTCATTGTTCCCCAGGCCAATTGCCTTGTCCTTGTGATTAAGCCAAAACATCTTTCTTTAAAAACTCAACCACCAGCGTGTTTTCAAATTATAAATCTGTGTCATATAATCAACTGTCCATTTCAATAACAGGAAAATTATTTGTGTTAAGAGCATGGCTTCCAATTTCAGACCAGAATAGGAGGAATAGTTTACTGTATATGTTGTAGTGGGAAACAGGGTAGATAAACATCTCTTTGGTTGACCCTTATGAAATAGAAACTGATTGTGACAGAATAACTGATTTTGTAATTTCCCAGCATGTATTGATACACATAATGTGAGTGAATGTGGGCATAATTTGGTTATACAATTTGGAAAGTTGTCGTCAGCCAGTGAAAATTGAATTCCCAACAAGGAAGCTCTCCTATGTAGATATATTCAATATTCCTTTCCACAGTTATATCCATCAGCCTTAGCTTTGCATGCTGTGTCACAGATCTTATCTAGCTTTGCTCATAGTGTCATGGTAAAATAATATATTATTCCTGGCATTTCCTCCACCAGGGAATTGTTTCCTCCTTTTTTTTCTTTTGGGGATGTGAGAAAGGATTTCTCTGTAGCTATGCAGGCTCTCCTGGAACTCACCCTCTGGGTCAGGTTGGCCTCAAACTCACAGAGAACCACCTGCCTCTTACTGCTCAGTCCTTGGGTTAATGTCTTGCACCAGGAATGCCTGTCTCATCTGTATTCTTAGTGCAGGCCCTCACCCTCGCTGGGGAGCAGAAAGGGGATGCTATAAAGCATCAGAAGAGGGCAGGTGAGTAAGAAAAGGAGAGAAAACTGTGATTGACATGTAAAACAAGCCTCATATATTTTAAATTTAAAATGAGTGACATATGCTCCATGAGGAAAAAAAATAAAAGAGAAAGAAGAATTTTAAATCTGATTTCATGGTGTATGTCACATAACATGGAATCTGCCCTATCTACCTGTCCATCACCATGCACACTTGAGAAATATCTGCAAATCAGAAATTCCTTTTCTCCCCTGTTCTAAACTTCACTGAATCACACCATTGTGGTTAGTTGCAACACAAAGTTACAAGCATTCTAATCATGTATTCATGAAAAATGATTCCAATAAAATCTTTTCTACAAGTTACTAAACTATTTGCTATATTTATAACACAAACCTGAAAATGGAAAGCAATATTCAGAACTCCTTGAAACCACAGTCAGTTTTCTAATCTTTCTACCTGCTGCATCCAAAAGCAGTGCTCATGTATGAACACAGGACAGTGTACTGCAAGAAATGTCCTCCCATTGCAGGGCTGCAGAGTCTCACATAACCCAGTAAATCCATACTTGGAGGAATAAAGTACAAAGCCAATGTCCATGTCACCACATGTAACAACTGAACTGCAGTCTGGCTCATGGTCCACCTAAGTCCCAACAGTCTTGAAAACTCACTGGGTGGTGTTGGTACATGCCTTTAATGTCAGCAATCGGGAGGCAGAGGCAGTAGTATCTCTGCGAGTTCAAGACCACACTGCACTATAAGATGAATCCCAGGACAGCCATGACTTTTAAACTGGGAAACCCTGCCTTGAAAAATGGCAGTCTCTGAATAACTACATAAATAAAAGACATGATAGCTCAAGAGACCTCTCCACATGACCTCTCCATCTCCTTTCACTTTCACTGTCTGAAGATCCTATTGACATAAGAAAAGAGGTTTACAAAGTGAAGTCAGAACTGCCTTGACAACAGGTAGTTTATTAAGGAATAGTACTCATGCAAGGGAACCACTCAAATGGATCATTTTAAAACTCTGAGGTCATGCAGTCACTTAATTTAAGAAGAAGCAATCAAGAGGAAAGCAAGGTAATTGCCCCGGAAAGGACCCCTGTGCCAGCCTGAGAGAGCTTGTCTCAGAAACCTTATTCTAATAGGATGGACATGCAGCTGTTCTAGAATTAATATGCCTTTCCAATGAGAAATAACTCCACAGAGATTAAAACAAGGAAAATCTCTTTAATGAGAGCATGCCCCCATTTCAGGCTAAATCTCAAAGATTCTCTGTGGTATGTTTATGAGACATTAGCTTGTATATTAAGATCATTGAGATGAGAAGACTCTTCCCCCTTCTAGAAGTAATAACACCATTCATATTTTTTGTTTATTTTCTGAGACAGGGTTTCTCTGTACAACCCTAGTTGTCCAGGAAGTAACTCTGTAGACCAGAGTGAACTTGAACTCACAGTGAACTTCCCTGACTTTGACTGCCAAGGGATGGGATTAAACTCATTCATCACCAACACCAGCCTCATAAATCAGATTTTGCATTCCACATATGCTGTCATCTCTAATTTCTTTTAGGGTCAGAATGCAGCTTACACTTTGAAGAATTGAAATAGTGACAGGAAATTGCAAGTTGGGCCAATTCTGTTGATGAAAGACATCAACAGAAAAGATATTAACATAATTATTTCATAGTACATGAGTAACATGAAACAACACATCATATTTACTGAGAGTTCCTGAGGTAGAGGAGCCAGAAGATGAGAAAGACAGGAAAATCAGAATAAAGAAAAGATAAAAGGTTGGTCAGGGATGTCTTGCTTAAGCTGTGTCTTTCACTAAGTAAGCTTCTTAAAAGGAATAACTTCTTGTATGTTTCTTCTAGGGGAAAATGGAGGGAAATAGGAGACTTCTAGGAAGTTAGAAGAAATTATCATACAATGGGACCAACTCAGGAGAAGGCTACTCAATCAACATATCACAAGGTGGACACATGGTATCCCTAGAACATTACTCACTAAGCCCACAGTGGCCTTGTCATGGAGTAAACCCAGCTCCTTGTGGTGGGGAGAGTTGTGTTCTCAATCTGAAGGAACCACTCCAAAAATGCCCTGGCTCCAGATCAGTAAATTCTCTCCCAAGCATCTTCTTAGTTTTAATGGAGGAAATCTATTTTATTCTGGATATTTCACGGAATGATGGAAGTCTAAAAGGCGAGGGCCCCAGGCTGTTACTGGCTCTGCCAAGCATGTTCCTGTGTTTTAGAAGGAGGTATGTTCCTTCGACATGAGTGAGGACCTAAACAGAAAATTTTGCTTGCTCAGTTCAACCCTCAACAAACAGTTTTTCTTTTGTCAAATACTAGTCATGTGGTTTCATTTTTTTCCATTTGGCAGAACAATGATAACGATGTTCTCTACAAGAAAACTGGCCCTGAATGGCCCAAATATTCATGGTGACCCAGTAATGCTCCCTTGAGCAGCCTGTAAAGGACTTGTTCTGTGATATGGGCATGGGCCTAGGAGCTGTTTTTAAATTAGGGGTTTCTCCTTTGTCATGGTTTGGAGACAAAAGCCTGGACAATAGTGGAGAACGAATGTAATTTAACTTCCTGATCTCTAAGAGGTCTAATTAGCATACTACTAATTTCTGGGTTATTTTAGATCAGGCCTCCCTCAGCTAAATTCTGTTTTGTGGGACTTACTATCACCTAAGAATTGGTAATTTCTTTATATCAACAATTATAGTGTTTCACATCAAAGTTTAACAGTGGAGAGCGATCCAACAAAAGAAGGTCATTTAAAGACATTTTTAGTGGTCCACGCCTTTAAATCCTGCACCTGGGAGGCAGAAGCAGATAGATCTCTGTTAGTGGTGGGCTAGAGTGCCCTACAGAGAAAGTTCCACAATAGGCTCCAAATCTATACAGAGAAACACTGTCTCAAAACTACATGAATAACTATAAAAATAAAAAAAAATGAAAAAGAATGCCATTTACACCATTCCCAAATTTAACTCCAAGTGGATCTCACACCTACAGGATAAACGTAAAGTGCAAAACTTTTAGAGGACATTAGAAAAACTAGGCCTCTCCATGTTTGGAAAATTGCCTTCCCTATGCAACAAAAGGACATTGTTGTTTTCTTTCTTTCAGTTTCTGCTAAGATGTTGTTGCTCATTTAGAATATGCCAGAGGCATTTCTTTCCATCATTTTTATGATTTACATATGTTCCTGTATGACTTTGATGTAAGAATATCCCTTAAAGTCTTTCTTCTACATTGTGGTCATGTTCAGATGTGCATTTGATAATTGAACAAGCTTAGGAATAGACAGAGGCTTAGGTGAATGTGTCCAGAATCACTAAGGAAAATCCCCATGCTTCCTTTATTTAGGAAAAGCATTGTTTTTTGAAATAACTCACATGCTCTCCTTGTCTTCTGAAGGTAAACGCTCTTTCTCCTTTTTTCTGTTTTGGCTGTTGTGGTGGCTATTCTTGGCACTCAAACTGAATATCTCTGGAAAAACTAAAACCTAAACAGTTGTGTCATCTGTGAAGGATTTTTCTTAAAGGTTTTGAAATTAAGGATGTATCTTTGATCTGGATAATATGAAAAAATAAGAGGCTCCGTTGTTGACTAAAGTCAATTGATGTCAGTGCATATCTTTAATCCCAGCACTCATTAGGCAGAGGCAGTTGAATTTTCTAAGTTTGAGGCCAGCCTGGTTTACAAAATAAGTTTCAGTGATACACAGAGGTACCTTGTCTTGAAAACAGCAAAAACCAATTAAACAGAGAAAAATATTAACTTTTAATCTGGATCACAACTTCTGGTATCAGTTGACATATATGAAGGATGTTGAATAAGGAATCTCTCTTTGCCTTCTTTCTCTACCTCTAGCTACCATTACTAGCATTATAGCCTACCTCTTTGGATTTTATTCTATACTGAAGACCAGCTGATTTATTCAGCATCATGGACTGAACAACTACTGGTAGGCGGTCATTTCCACTGGTAGGCGGTCATTGTTGGACTACCTGGACTACAGCTTGTGAGACATTCTCCATTCACTACCAGTCCTGTTCATGTAGAGAACCTAGAATAATGTGGCTATTTTTTTCACCTGCTCGATGATGAAGATGTGCTGACTAACAATAATGCTTAGAAACACATTCTTCCTAGTTCCATTATTCTCTAAGTCTTCAACTTTGCATGAAGGCTACTCTTTAGAGGCTGCTGAGATGGCTCAGCAGTTAAGAGCACTGGATCCTGTTCAGGAGAACCTGGGTTGAAGTCCTAGCACCCACATGGAAGCTCACAACTGTCTGTGACACCAATTCCAGGAGATCTGACACATTCACATAGACATACTTGCAAGCAAAACACCAACGCACAGAAACTATCAATCATTTACAAATGGACAAGAAAGATAACACTTTATTGTTCTTCATTTGCCAAGAGTTAGGTCTGAAGTTCAGGCTCCTAAACCTATGGAGTCCTCATCCAGCCTTCTGATTGGACAAAGACCTATTTTCTTGTTTGAAATTTGGTTCCAGTTTTTTCCCTGGTTGTCTGAAGTCCCAGTGACAGCCATTAAAGAAAGAACCTTCAGTACCTCTGGCCTCAGTGTGAAGCAAATATATCCTTTTGTGTCCTGAAATAAATCTCTCTCTCTCTCTCTCTCTCTCTCTCTCTCTCTCTTTCTCTCTCTCTCTCTGTTTTTCAAGAAAGGATTTCTCTGTGGCTTTGGAGACTATCCTGGAAGTAGCTCTTATAGACTAGAATGGCCTAGAACTCACAGATTCGCTTTCCTCTGACTCCCGAGTGCTGGGATTAAAGATGTGCAGCACCACTGCCTGGTTTGAAATCTCTCTTTTGTTGTTAATATTTTTGGAAACTTTCCATCTCTGTGACAGGGAATAATCACTCCACCCACATTGTATAGTGGCCTGTGCAAGCTAGCTAGGCACATTGTATTCAGGAGGAAAAGGTAGTACAGGAAGAAAGCAGGGTCTGCTCTCAGAGCTAGGGCAAGTGCTATTGAAATTCTTATATTTGCTGATCTATAAAAGTTCTTTGTATGTGGGGAAAGCCACATAAGGAATCTTTGTGCTGTGTATTTAAGGACACTGTAACCCTATGGCAGGTGCTCTCCTTACTCTTGCCTCACTAACCAATCAGGTCCTCCAGGTGATCTGTCAGTCAGAAGAGGTATAGGGTGCTTCCTGGCACCAGTTTCTGGCTTGTCTCTGAAGAGGAGCTGCTCCTTATTTTGTAAGCTGTGCTGTGATCACTGCTACAGGAAGCTGAGTGGAGAGATTGGGCAAGCTGTGTAATGACAGCATGGTGAGGGGCTGCTCTCCCCATATGTGAGGAGCAGATGGTGAGTTGTGGAAGCCGGGGTGGTGGGTCCTCAATGGATCTGAGTAGGAACCTGCAGCCAGTTTCAATATCCTGTATGTTTCACATGGCCCATGCAACTCTATGTCTCCCTCTCTATATCTCTATTTTTCTCTCACCCAGTGTGGCCTTGAAGTCACAGAGATCCAGAAAATTCTTCACTGACAGGACCCTGAGGTGAAGGTGGTGGGGGATGAGAAGGTGAGGAAATGTAGAAGGTAGAAATAGAACACACACACATGTCATTTACCTTGGGGCTGGTGAACTCACTAACACCCACCTTCACATGAAACAATTTTATTTTCAAAACAAGTTTATGGCCTGGAGAGATTGCTCAGAGGTTAAGAGCAGTGGCTGCTCTTACAAAGGTCCTGAGTTCAATTCCTAGCGACCACATGGTGGTTCACAACCATCTGTTATGAGATCTGGTGCCCTCTTCTGGTGTGCAGATGTCCATGGAAGCAGAATTTTGTATACATAATAAATAAATAAAATCTTTTTTTAAAAAAAACAGCCGGACATTGGTGCTGCATGCCTTTAATGCCAGCACTTGGGAGGCAGAGGCAGGCAGATCTCTGTGAATTGGAGGCCAGCCTGTTCTCCAGAGCAAGTGCTAGAATAGGCTTCAAAGCAACACAGAGAAACCCTGTCTCAAAAAAAAAACAAGTTTCTTGCAATTTTTTTGTTTATACATCTTGCTTATGAGAGATGTTTTCCATGTATATACACAGCACATGCCAGAGAAGATGGAGTCAGATACCCTAGATCTGAAAAGCCAGGTAGTTATGAGCCTCCAAATTTGGGTGTTGGAATTTGAACTCAGGTCGTCCCCAAGAAAATTAAGTGCTGATCCACCAGCCAACCACATAGCCCTTTTAGGCAAAATGCTAAAAGTCTTTCTCAGATTAAAAACAAGAATAAAAAACCTACATAATGTTTCCAAAGCTATATGCAAATTGGAAACAGATTGATTTCTCAAAAGGAATACAAAATAAATAGTACACACATTGACACAATGGAAACTGTACACTTACAACAAATACACAGCAATATTGAAGGAGTGTGATATTAAGGAAAGAAAAAGGGTACAGATAGAAAAATCCAAGAATAAGAGCAGGAAAATATAATCAACTTTTCATCAAAAGAACAAAGGAAACTCAGCCAAGTAAACTGGGATCTTGACCTATGTTACCAAACTACTCATGACTCTATGTGTTTAGAAATTAAATAAACAGACATCAAAACTACCACAAAATTAACTCAAAGGGTACCTTCTACTTCTGACCCTCCTTATTGGTATTTCTTACAAACAGAGAGGTTCCATTGTCTTGAGCTCTCTCCACAAATGGGGTAATCTCTCGTGGTGTATCTGCAAACTCTCATGTTCTCTCGTGGTTTGAGGCAAAGCCACCAAACACAATGCACCCCTGTGAAATGTCAGCAGATCTGAAATTCCTTTTGTTCCCTGGAACTCAACTTCTATGAATCATGCCATTGTAGCAGGAGGTAGCAGAAAGTTAAAAGCATTCTGATCATGTATTGCTGAAAGATGATCCCTATCACATCAGTAGGATCCATATGGCATTAGTTTTGTGGAGCCTGTAAATGGTTTCTCCAAGAATGGTGGTTTTCTGTTGATGGTTTAACAAATGAAGCTTGCCAGGTGGTGTTGGCACACACCTTCAATCCCAGCAGTTGATAGGCAGAGTCTTTGACCTCATGGCAGTTCCAGTTCCAAAGCTACACATAGAAATCCTGTCTCAAAAACAAAATAACAAACAAACAAACAACCAAAAGACAACCAAAAATTAAAACAAAAAAGATTGCCTGAAGACCAGAGTGTGGAGCTACGCAGTAGTTAGCCATAGATGCCATGCCATGGTAGAGCACCTCTTTAATTCCAGCACTTGGGAGGCAAAGGCAAGTGGATCTCTGTGATTTTAAGGCCACCCTTGGTTAGTTACAGCAGATTGATACAGTCTAAAAGAGTAGCAGAGCCAGGTGGTGGTGGCTGAATCCATTATCCTAATACTTGGGAGTTGTAGATAGGAGTAATATGCCTGGGCAGAGAAATATGCTTGCCACTATGCCTGGCAGCCCCTACCCCCTCAATGAAATAGGGAATCAGCCCTTTCACTAATGGCCTTTCACCACTAGTGACCTTTTACAACTGGCATTCACAGGACGCCCCCTTTTTCAGAAAATCCCAGAGACCTTATTAACCTATTAGAAACTGTCCATTTTACTTACCACCCTTCTTGGGGCAATTTTCAGAAACTTCTTAAGAACTTATTCACTACAGGGGACAAGAACAGAAAGCTGGAAGCCTCCTGGAATCTGGTTCTGGGGAAACTTCCACTGATCCTGCTGTAGTCAACAACAGTTTTCCTTCCAATCACCCTGACTGGGACTGTAGCATGGCAGGAGGTAAGGGGAGAACTTTGTCTATCGAGAGACTCTGTTAGTGGGTCTCAGGATGGCAACTAGGAAGCCTGCCAACATGTCTAAGGTATACGATATTAGACAGTGACCTGATGAAGTTCTGGCAGTATACTTAGTGAGATTCCAGAAAGCCTTCCATAGATACACAAAATTTTAACATGAAACCGAGGGAACTGCACAATCATGCTTGCCTATGTCAATCAGGCAGCCTCAGATATTAAGAATAAGTTATAGTCATTAGAAAGGCAAGTAGAGAAAAATCTTAGGTATCCTGTGGCAGTGGTGGAAAATTTGTACAATAAGAGAGAAAAAGCTGAACACAAAGAAGAGAAGAAGAAAAAGATACAAGAAATGGTGTTCGTCAAGATTCAAGAACACCAGCAAAAGAGTCTAAAAAAGATTCTACTGGCCACTCAACCTTCAGAGAATCCCAGACCCCCAAGGTGGCCTGAAAGAGGAGAACAAATTAAATTTAAGTGAAGTGAATTAAATTAAAGTGAAGATAAAACCAATGTACATTACGCAAGGAGGAAGGATATTTGCCAGGAAATGTTCCCCAAACTCCAAATGTACCAAAGTTATGCAGGTCCTAGAAGCATACACATGGGAAGAAGACAGTGGTTGAAGTAGACAAGGCTTTTCCCCCTCCCTGAGTCTAATGTAACCCTAAAACTAGAGGGAAGTAGTTGGCTTCATGGTAGACATAGAATGTAGGGTCTTGGAAGACACCAGTGGCATATTTATAGAAAAAAAAACTGGGCCCGGTGGTGGCAGGATGGTCCCCTTGCCTACACATTATAGCAGCTGTAGAAGCTGATAAATTAACTCTAGGAAATATTTTATCATTACCAACCCATATGCATTAGGACAGGTGCAAATAAACCTCCAGAAAGATCGTTAAGCAATGCTCAGATGACTCATTATCAGGCCTTGTTCCTTAATCAAACCAGAACAACTTTCCAGGTTCTAGTGAACCTTAATCAGGCCACATTACTACCAGACCCCAACCTAGATGCTCCACTTCATTACTGTTCCAGGATTCTGTCACATGAACATTGTATCGAACCTGACCTACAGGACAAACCATTGTTGGATGCAGAAGAACCCGGGTTCACTGATGGGAGCAGCTCCATCCGAGATGGACAAAGGTATATGGGGGTGGCACTAATACCTCAGATACCATCTAGGCTGAACGACTTGCCCACGGGGATATCTGCTCAAAAGGCAGAACTGATAGGTCTTACTTGAGCATTAAATATGGGAAAAGACAAAAGGATATATATATATATATATATATATATATATATATATATATATATATATATGGTATGCTATTGCCACAGGCCATGTCCACGGGGCCATATACAAAGAAAAAGGCCTCCTTTGAGCATAAGGAAAAAGACTCAAGAACAAATAGGAGATACTTAATCTCCTAAATGCACTTTGGGTGCCCTCTAAATTGAACATAGTCTATTGTCCAGGGCATAAGGAGGGGTCAGTACCTATACAAATGGGAAATAATCTTGCAGACAAAGCATCCAAAGCGGTAGCTCTGACTTCAAAGGTCATGGCAACCCTCATTGACCCGGGAGCAATGAGTTTGCCTAAAATCCCCAGTTACACTCCTGAGAATCTGACTTGGGTGCATAGACAGCCAATGGCACAAAGACGATATGAAGGAAACTCGTGGTGGACTGCTGATAGATGTCCCATTCTGCCAAGAAAATTGGGGATAGGAATACTTAAAAGAAATCCACCACAACTCATACCTGGGAATATGAAGGATTCGAGACTTGCTCCGGGGAGCTAATATTCCAATTCAAAATAGGGATCAAGCCATTGAAGAAATTGTTTCACATTGTCAGGCTTGTCAACTAACCAATACAGTGTCTTCCTCCTCCAACCCTGGTGCCTGGGTGAGGGGAAATCGACCAGGTATGTGTTGGGAACCTGTTAAATTAGGGTTCAAATATCTACTAATATTTATAGATACCTACTCAGGATGGACACAGGTGTCCCCCACCAAACATGAGTTAGCCAACAACACGGTCAAGAAGTTAATTGATGAGATTCTAACCATCTATGGTATTCCAGTGATGCTAGGATCACACAATGGACCAGCGTTTCTTTCTCAGGTAAGTCAGAGACTAGCTACTGCATTGGAGGCAGATTGGAAACTTCATTGTGTATGTAGACCGCAGAGTCTGGAACAGGTAGAAGGCATGTCTAGAACTCTAAAAGGGCTGAATTGTAAAGATTTTATGTCGTAGATTCATGATGATTCACTTCATGAGGGGTTGTTTTGTGGGTTTGAAAATACCTGTGATAATAAGAGCCTTTATTTCATGACCCACATTTGTGGCATCTTTTTCATGTGAGGTATTTCTCTCTTTTTTTTTTTTCGAGACAGGGTTTCTCTGTGTAGCTTTGGAGCCTAACCTCGCACTCGCTCTGGAGACCAGGCTGGCTTCAAACTCACAGAGATCCACCAGCCTCTGCCTCCTGAGTGCTGGCCACCAACGCATGGCCCTCTTGTGAGGTATTTCACATATTTGAAAAGAACTGCAGGAACTCTGAGCTCTTCCATACTTATGGCATTCATAAGTTTTCCTGTAGTGAGAGTCCTAATACATTCCCAGAATGTACCAGGACAAATGGAAGTTTCATACGTTCCAATGCTCATAGGGTTTTCTGCAGTGTGAGTTTGTTGATAACTTTCAAGTGAAGTTAGAATACCAATTAATTTTAAACGTGTATCACATTCAACAGCTCTACTCAAAGTGGGACTACTAAGTATATTTCATATCTTCTAATTGTCCTGAGAAAAAGAGAGAGGGGGGACAGAGAGAGGTGTAAATTTCTTCTTTCCATATTCTATGCTCACGTGGCTTGCATTTATTATGAATGATTTAAAAATTAGCAAGGAACCAGATGCGGCTCTGCTACCTACTCACCTACCCGCTTGCAAGAAAAATTGCTCTTGACCCAGAGACTTGCTGACCAAGGACCCGTGACTCAGTTCCTGGAATCTCCCCTACAGGGCCATAAGATAGCTAGAGCACCAAGAATTTCCAGATGACTGCACTCCCCAGAGGAGCCCGTTAAGGGAACTAACTGACCAGGAGTCAAAGAATGATAAGTAAGTCCTTGAAAAACAAAGACAACTGTCTGAGGCAAGATTGATTAACACGTTCTGAGGTCTGGTCTATTTGCCCAGCGGATGAGCCTGGAGAGTCGAAACACCCCCTCTAAAGCTTGTGGGTTTTGCCTTTAAAAACGCCGGTGCTTGGGGAACGGGGCTGCTCCCTAGCCTGCATGCTGAAGAGGTCCCGTTTGTACAAACACTTCCCATTCATTAAATCCTCTTGCTCATTGCAGTAACTGGACTGGACATTGAGTTCTTGGGGGACCAGCCAAATCGGGGAGACTCCTCACCTTGAGTGTCGTTCAATTGTAACATATGATATTCTTTTTTTCATTCTCGTTTGAGACAGGTTTTTCTTTGTAGCTTTGTTTCCTGGCCTGAAACTATCTCTGTACACCAGGCTGGCCTTAACTAACAGAGATCGCCCTGCCTCTGCCCCCCTAGTGCTGGGATGAAAAGATGGTGCCTACAATGTCGGGCTCATCATGATGATCTTTTTAAAGGAAGAATAACAAATGAAAGGGTTCCATATCGAACTCCCAAAGTCTGACTTCTTTCCTCACAGACGTGTGGTTCAGGGACTGAGGATTCTCTACAGAAACCTTCCTGACTCTCACACATTGAAGCTGTCAATACACTGAGCACAGTCACAGATCCATGAGCAAGGCCAGCTTCACTTTCTTCTGAGAAGGACGTGGACATCCATGGAGAATCTCTGGAACTTGTCATGGTTACAAGGGGGAAACAAGAGTTACTGCTGACATCACTGCCACCCAGTTACTGGCAACACTCTCAGTATTCGGCTCCACCCATGTGCACTTCCCCACTACATTTCCCCTGTGCGTGACCCCACGGGGACCACTGCTGGGCTCAGACATCGAGGGCGCCAAAGGCTTGCTGATGATGCGGGGTTGCATTTGTTTTCAGCGATGGCGAGAGCCACGTTTCCTATGAAGAAGTGATGAGTCGTCTGTTCTGTGACACCAGAGATGACAATGTTTACCATCACCATGGTGACCCTGTGTTGATGCCTGTGATATATGAGCTCCGCGGATTTGATGACGCCTTAGTCCCTGCGCCTCTGGCTGCCATAGTCAGTTTGGTTTACCGTAGCCATGGTGACGGCGTGGACTTGATGATTCAATTTTCCCTGCCAGGTCTTTGCCGCTGCTTTGCCGGGTTTTGAAGCCAACAGAAAGTTAGAGCAGCGACTTCAGTGCATCCCTCTGTCCTTCTGTCCTCAGTGTCCCTCACTCTGACTACATTTCCCAGAATCCTACCCTCTCTCTGACTCCATTTCCCAGAATCCTACTCTTCACTTGTGGCCCCGCCACAAGTAAGTTCCTGTACTTAATGCTTTTGGTGATGAATTGTTAGATGGTGTGGGGCCCAGAACAACTTAACCACACAGCTTCCTTGACAGGCTTAACAAACACCCTGCCGGAGAGTAGGTCTGAGTTTCAATTTATTGTCAGGCAGCAACAGATTCCGGGCAAAACCATAAACTGACACCACCCAGGGAAGGGGCAGTATCTAAGGGCATACTACCTGACATTCCAACCATTATAAATATGATCATCAGATATTCTTGAGCCTAAAACCCACCTATTCACTTTTGCCAACACATACTTACCCAAATATCTGCCAATCATGCATCCTGAAACTCGAATGTCCCCTCACCCGAAGCTCTACTATA
>NW_023276808.1:2361182-2480792 GCF_003668045.3 Cricetulus griseus
ATTGGTTACAAAAAGAAATTTAAAATACAAGGCAAATTTGGAAGTTATCCACTCAGACCTCGACTGTCTTAGTTAGTGGTACTATTGCTGTGAAGAAGCAACTTGGACAAAAAAGTAACTTGAGCAGAAAATGGTTTATTTCATTCACAGTTCCATTGTTATTCCCAGATTGTGGGAATCTTTGAAGACCACCCTGGGGACTAAATCCATAAGCAAAATTAAGGAAACTTTAAGCAACATTCAAGATCAAGCTTCGATCCTTCCTGTGTCCCTTGCTGTGGTACAATCAGAGAACACCAAATCCGGTTGGGGTAGGGTTTTTGTTATAGTAGAGCTTTGGGTGAGGGGACATTCGAGTTTCAGGATGCATGATTGGCAGACATTTGGGTAGGTATGTCTTGGCAAAAGTGAATAGGTGGGTTTAGGCTCAAGAATATCTGATGATCTTATATATAATGGTTGGAATGTCAGGTAATATGCCCTTAGATACTGCCCCTTCTCTTGGTGGTGTCAGCTTATGGTTTTGCCTGGAACCTGTTCCTGCCTGACAATAAATTGAAACTCAGACCTACTGTCTGGCTTGGTGTTTGTTAAGCCTGTCAAGGAAGTTGTGTGGTTAAGATGTTCTGGGCCCCACACCATCTTACAATTCATCATCAAAAGCATTAAGTACAGGAACTAAAACAGAGCAGGATCCTGATGCAGGCACTGAAGCAGAGACCATGTAGGGGTGCTGATTGCTGGCTTGTTCTCTATTGCTTGTTCAACCTGCATTCTTACAGAACCTAAAAATAAAAATAAAAAAAAAAAACGGATTGGCCACACCAACAAAGTGCTGGACCCTCCATCCCTTCCCCACCACTTACTATGTAAGAAAATGCCCTACATTTTGGCTGCAGCCCAATGTTAGAGAATCATTTTCCCCATTGAGTCCCCCTTTTCTCAGGTGACCATAGCTCATGCCATGTTGTTATAAAACTAGCCAGCAGAAACACCGAAGTAAATAATACCTCTATTCAAGTTGTGGTTCCCAGAGAGTGGAGTCTCCAAACAATCAACAAGGAGACTGATCCTGTATGTAAATTCAAAGAGCCTTTATTTGAGTTTGAAGTCTCTCTGTGTGTCCAATCCATTGGCATGATCAGAGAGCCTCAAGTTAGATGGGGTGGGGTTTTTATAGTGGCAGAGTTTGGGCTGAGGGATTTCTAAGTATCAGAACCCATGATTGACAGACAGTCTAGGGTGTCTTGGTGAAAGGGGATGGGTGTGTGCAGGATTAAGAGACATCTGATGCCCTATCTACTATAGCTGAAATGGTATGGATTTCCTTTTGAAGGTAGATATTTTCCCCCTGGATGTTTTATTCCACTGTGGTGTCTATCTAGATTCAGTTTGTAATCTTTCCTGGAACCAGGTTTTGTTTTAGTTATTCAGTCCTCAGCTGAGCTTGTCATGGCTGGGTCCTACACAATACAAGTGAAATTTTTGTTGTTGATTACCAATGCATAGAAAACTTGCATTTACAGTTTGGGTAAGTATGATATGATAACATTGTGATGAAATAATGAATGTTCACTAACTTAGAACTGTGTTACACAGCCAGCTAGCAATGTCTGTGCAGGTAAAGAACTGGTCCCTGAATCTGAAGCCCAGACTTATATACCTAGAACAAATAAGGTGGAAAATTATTTATGTATGTTGTTATTTAGAAATTAGTTTTTGTACATTTTTGTACTGATTTCATGGATCATTTACTTCTTGCCCCTTGGGGTGAGGGAGTAGCCTCTGGGAGGAGGCGGGGCCACAAGGGAAGAGGAGTATTCTCGGAAATGCAGTGAGAGTGAGGGACCAATTATTGGAAAGAGAGTCAGAGAAAGGGAGACGGTGAGGATTCTGGGAAACGGAGTCAGGTAGAGAGAGGGGAGGATTCTCGAAAATGAAGTCAGAGAGAGGGACATGGGGAGGATTCTGGGAAACTGAGTCACAGAGACAGACAGAGAGACAAAGAGAGTGGAGGATTCTGGGAAATGGAGTCAGAGAGAGGGACACATGTAGGATTCCAGAAAATGGAGTCAGAGAGAGGGACACGGGGTGGATTCTGGAAAACTGAGTGAGAGAGAGAGAGAGAGAGAGAGAGAGAGAGAGAGAGGAGGTTTCTGGAAAATGGAGTCAGAGTGATGGACAGTGAGGACAGAAGGACAGAGGGATGTGAAGTCGCTGCCCTAACTTCCTGTTGGCTTCAAAACCCGGCAAAGCAGCGAAAAAGACCTGGCAGGGAAAATTACATCATCAAGTCCACGCCGTCACCATGGCGACGGTAAACCAAACTGACTATGGCAGCCAGAGGCGCAGGTACTAAGGCGTCATCAAATCCGCGCAGCTCATATATCGCAGGCATCAACACAGGTTCACCATGGTGATGGTAAACATTGTCATCTCTGGTGTCACAGAACAGACGACTCATCACTTCTGCATAGGAAACATGTCTCTCGCCATCTCTGCAAACAAACGCAGCCCAGCATCATCACCAAGCCGTTGGCGCCCAGGATGTCTGAACCCCGCAGTGGTCCCCGTGGGGTCACGCACAGGGGAAACACAGTGGGGAACTGCACATGGGTGGAGCCGAAAGCTGTGGGTGCTGCCGGTAACCGGGTGGCAGTGATGTCAGCAGTAACTCTTATTCCCCCCCCTTGTAACCATGACAAGTTCCAGACATTCTCCATGGATGTCCATGTCCTTCTCAGAAGAAAGTGAAGCTGGCGTTGCTCATGGATCTGTGACTGTGCTCAGTGTATTGACAACTTCAATGTGTGAGAGTCAAGAAGGTTTCTGTAGAGAATCCTCAGTCCCTGAACCACACGTCTGTGAGGAAAGAAGTCAGACTGTGGGAGTTTGATGTGGAACCCTCTCATTTGTTATTCTTCCTTTAAAAAGAACATCATGATGAGCCAGACATTGTAGGCACCATCTTTTCATCCGAGCACTAGGGAGGCAGAGGAAGGGGGATCTCTGTGAGTTAAAGGCCAGCCTGGTGTACAGAGAGAGTTTCAGGCCAGGAAACAAAGCTACAAAGGAAAACCTGTCTCAAACGAGAATGAAAAAAAGAATATCATATGTCACAATTGAACGACACTCAAGGTGAGGAGTCTCCCCGATTTGGCTGGTCCCCCAAGAACTCAATGTCCAGTCCAGTTACTGCAATGAGCAAGAGGATTTAATGAATGGGAAGTGTTTGTACAAACGGGACCTCTTCAGCATGCAGGCTAGGGAGCAGCCCCGTTCCCCAAGCATAGGCGTTTTTAAAGGCAAAACCCACAAGCTTTAGAGGGGGTGTTTCGACTCTCCAGGCTCATCCGCTGGGCAAATAGACCAGACCTCAGAACGTGTTAATCAATCTTGCCTCAGACAGTTGTCTTTGTTTTTCAAGGACTTACTTATCATTCTTTGACTCCTGGTCAGTTAGTTCCCTTAACGGGCTCCTCTGGGGAGTACAGCCATCTGGAAATTCTTGGTGCTCTAGCTATCTTATGGCCCTGTAGGGGAGATTCCAGGAACTGAGTCACGGGTCCTTGGTCAGCAAGTCTCTGGGTCAAGAGCAATTTTTCTTGCAAGCAGGTAGGTGAGTAGGTAGCAGAGCCGCATCTGGTTCCTTGCTAATTTTAAATCATTCATAATAAATGCAAGCCACGTGAGCATAGAATATGGAAAGAAGAAATTTACACCTCTCTCTGTCCCCCCTCTCTCTTTTTCTCAGGACAATTAGAAGATATGAAATATACTTAGTAGTCCCACTTTGAGTAGAGCTGTTGAATGTGATACACGTTTAAAATTAATTGGTATTCTAACTTCACTTGAAAGTTATCAACAAACTCACACTGCAGAAAACCCTATGAGCATTGGAACGTATGAAACTTCCATTTGTCCTGGTACATTCTGGGAATGTATTAGGACTCTCACTACAGGAAAACTTATGAATGCCATAAGTATGGAAAAGCTCAGAGTTCCTGCAGTTCTTTTCAAATATGTGAAATACCTCACAAGAGGGCCATGCGTTGGTGGCCAGCACTCAGGAGGCAGAGGCTGGTGGATCTCTGTGAGTTTGAAGCCAGCCTGGTCTCCAGAGCGAGTGCGAGTTTAGGCTCCAAAGCTACACAGAGAAACCCTGTCTCGAAAAAAAAAAAAAAAAGAGAAATACCTCACATGAAAAAGATGCCACAAATGTGGGTCATGAAATAAAGGCTCTTATTATCACAGGTATTTTCAAACCCACAAAACAACCCCTCATGAAGTGAATCATCATGAATCTACGACATAAAATCTTTACAATTCAGCCCTTTTAGAGTTCTAGACATGCCTTCTACCTGTTCCAGACTCTGCGGTCTACATACACAATGAAGTTTCCAATCTGCCTCCAATGCAGTAGCTACTCTCTGACTTACCTGAGAAAGAAACGCTGGTCCATTGTGTGATCCTAGCATCACTGGAATACCATACATGGTTAGAATCTCATCAATTAACTTCTTGACCATGTTGTTGGCTAACTCATGTTTGGTGGGGGACACCTGTGTCCATCCTGAGTAGGTATCTATAAATATTAGTAGATATTTGAACCCTAATTTAACAGGTTCCCAACACATACCTGGTCGATTTCCCCTCACCCAGGCACCAGGGTTGGAGGAGGAAGACACTGTATTGGTTAGTTGACAAGCCTGACAATGTGAAACAATTTCTTCAATGGCTTGATCCCTATTTTGAATTGGAATATTAGCTCCCCGGAGCAAGTCTCGAATCCTTCATATTCCCAGGTATGAGTTGTGGTGGATTTCTTTTAAGTATTCCTATCCCCAATTTTCTTGGCAGAATGGGACATCTATCAGCAGTCCACCACGAGTTTCCTTCATATCGTCTTTGTGCCATGGGCTGTCGATGTACCCAAGTCAGATTCTCAGGAGTGTAACTGGGGATTTTAGGCAAACTCATTGCTCCCGGGTCAATGAGGGTTGCCATGACCTTTGAAGTCTGAGCAACCGCTTTGGATGCTTTGTCTGCAAGATTATTTCCCATTTGTATAGGTACTGACCCCTCCTTGTGCCCTGGACAATAGACTATGTTCAATTTAGAGGGCACCCAAAGTGCATTTAGGAGATTAAGTATCTCCTATTTGTTCTTGAGTCTTTTTCCTTATGCTCTAAGGAGGCCTTTTTCTTTGTATATGGCCCCGTGGACATGGCCTGTGGCAATAGCATACCATATATATATATATATATATATATATATACATATTTATATATATATCCTTTTGTCTTTTCCCATATTTAATGCTCAAGTAAGACCTATCAGTTCTGCCTTTTGAGCAGATATCCCCGTGGGCAAGTCGTTCAGCCTAGATGGTATCTGAGGTATTAGTGCCACCCCCATATACCTTTGTCCATCTCGGATGGAGCTGCTCCCATCAGTGAACCCGGGTTCTTCTGCATCCAACAATGGTTTGTCCTGTAGGTCAGGTTCGATACAACGTTCATGTGACAGAATCCTGGAACAGTAATGAAGTGGAGCATCTAGGTTGGGGTGTGGTAGTAATGTGGCCTGATTAAGATTCACTAGAACCTGGAAAGTTGTTCTGGTTTGATTAAGGAACAAGGCCTGATAATGAGTCATCTGAGCATTGCTTAACGATCTTTCTGGAGGTTTATTTGCACCTGTCCTAATGCATATGGGTTGGTAATGATAAAATATTTCCTAGAGTTAATTTATCAGCTTCTACAGCTGCTATAATGTGTAGGCAAGGGGACCATCCTGCCACCACCGGGCCCAGTTTTTTTTTCTATAAATATGCCACTGGTGTCTTCCAAGACCCTACATTCTATGTCTACCATGAAGCCAACTACTTCCCTCTAGTTTTAGGGTTACATTAGACTCAGGGAGGGGGAAAAGCCTTGTCTACTTCAACCACTGTCTTCTTCCCATGTGTATGCTTCTAGGACCTGCATAACTTTGGTACATTTGGAGTTTGGGGGACATTTCCTGGCAAATATCCTTCCTCCTTGCATAATGTACATTGGTTTTATCTTCACTTTAATTTAATTCACTTCACTTAAATTTAATTTGTTCTCCTCTTTCAGGCCACCTTGGGGGTCTGGGATTCTCTGAAGGTTGAGTGGCCAGTAGAATCTTTTTTAGACTCTTTTGCTGGTGTTCTTGAATCTTGACGAACCCCATTTCTTGTATCTTTTTCTTCTTCTCTTCTTTGTGTTCAGCTTTTTCTCTCTTATTGTACAAATTTTCCACCACTGCCACAGGATACCTAAGATTTTTCTCTACTTGCCTTTCTAATGACTGTAACTTATTCTTAATATCTGAGGCTGCCTGATTGACATAGGCAAGCATGATTGTGCACTTCCCTCGGTTTCATGTTAAAATTTTGTGTATCTATGGAAGGCTTTCTGGAATCTCACTAAGTATACTGCCAGAACTTCATCAGGTCACTGTCTAATATCGTATACCTTAGACATGTTGGCAGGCTTCCTAGCTGCCATCCTAAGACCCACTAACAGAGTCTCTCGATAGACAAAGTTCTCCCCTTACCTCCTGCCATGCTACAGTCCCAGTCAGAGTGATTGGAAGGAAAACTGTTGTTGACTACAGCAGGATCAGTGGAAGTTTCCCCAGAACCAGATTCCAGGAGGCTTCCAGCTTTCTGTTCTTGTCCCCTGTAGTGAATAAGTTCTTAAGAAGTTTCTGAAAATTGCCCCAAGAAGGGTGGTAAGTAAAATGGACAGTTTCTAATAGGTTAATAAGGTCTTTGGGATTTCCTGAAAAAGGGGGCGTCTTGTGAATGCCAGTTGTAAAAGGTCACTAGTGGTGAAAGGCCATTAGTGAAAGGGCTGATTCCCTATTTCATTGAGGGGGTAGGGGCTGCCAGGCATAGTGGCAAGCATATTTCTCTGCCCAGGCATATTACTCCTATCTACAACTCCCAAGTATTAGGATAATGGATTCAGCCACCACCACCTGGCTCTGCTACTCTTTTAGACTGTATCAATCTGCTGTAACTAACCAAGGGTGGCCTTAAAATCACAGAGATCCACTTGCCTTTGCCTCCCAAGTGCTGGAATTAAAGAGGTGCTCTACCATGGCATGGCATCTATGGCTAACTACTGCCTAGCTCCACACTCTGGTCTTCAGGCAATCTTTTTTGTTTTAATTTTTGGTTGTCTTTTGGTTGTTTGTTTGTTTGTTATTTTGTTTTTGAGACAGGATTTCTATGTGTAGCTTTGGAACTGGAACTGCCATGAGGTCAAAGACTCTGCCTATCAACTGCTGGGATTGAAGGCGTGTGCCAACACCACCTGGCAAGCTTCATTTGTTAAACCATCAACAGAAAACCACCATTCTTGGAGAAACCATTTACAGGCTCCACAAAACTAATGCCATATGGATCCTACTGATGTGATAGGGATCATCTTTCAGCAATACATGATCAGAGTGCTTTTAACTTTCTGCTACCTCCTGCTACAATGGCATGATTCATAGAAGTTGAGTTCCAGGGAACAAAAGGAATTTCAGATCTGCAGACAATTCACAGGGGTGCATTGTGTTTGGTGGCTTTGCCTCAAACCACGAGAGAACATGAGAGTTTGCAGATACACCACAAGAGATTACCCCATTTGTGGAGAGAGCTCAAGACAATGGAACCTCTCTGTTTGTAAGAAATACCAATAAGGAGGGTCAGAAGTAGAAGGTACCCTTTGAGTTAATTTTGTGGTAGTTTTGATGTCTGTTTATTTAATTTCTAAACACATATAATCATGAGTAGTTTGGTAACATAGGCCAAGATCTCAGTTTACTTGGCTGAGTTTCCTTTGTTCTTTTGATGAAAAGTTGATTATATTTTCCTGCCCTTATTCTTGGATTTTTCTATCTGTACCCTTTTTCTTTCCTTAATATCACACTCCTTCAATATTGCTGTGTATTTGTTGTAAGTGTACAGTTTCCATTGTGTCAATGTGCGTACTATTTATTTTGTATTCCTTTTGAGAAATCAATCTGTTTCCAATTTGCATATAGCTTTGGAAACATTATGTAGGTTCTTTTATTCTTGTTTTTAATCTGAGAAAGACTTTTAGCATTTTGCCTAAAAGGGCTATGTGGTTGGCTGGTGGATCAGCACTTAATTTTCTTGGGGACGACCTGAGTTCAAATCCCAACACCCAAATTTGGAGGCTCATAACTACCTGGCTTTTCAGATCTAGGGTATCTGACTCCATCTTCTCTGGCATGTGCTGTGTATATACATGGAAAACATCTCTCACAAGCAAGATGTATAAACAAAAAAATTGCAAGAAACTTGTTTTTTTTGAGACAGGGTTTCTCTATGTTGCTTTGAAGCCTATTCTAGCACTTGCTCTGGAGAACAGGCTGGCCTCCAATTCACAGAGATCTGCCTGCCTCTGCCTCCCAAGTGCTGGCATTAAAGGCATGCAGCACCAATGTCCGGCTGTTTTTTTTTTTTAAAAGATTTTATTTATTTATTATGTATACAAAATTCTGCTTCCATGGACATCTGCACACCAGAAGAGGGCACCAGATCTCATAACAGATGGTTGTGAACCACCATGTGGTCGCTAGGAATTGAACTCGGACCTTTGTAAGAGCAGCCACTGCTCTTAACCTCTGAGCAATCTCTCCAGGCCATAAACTTGTTTTGAAAATAAAATTGTTTCATCTGAAGGTGGGTGTTAGTGAGTTCACCAGCCCCAAGGTAAATGACATGTGTGTGTTCTATTTCTACCTTCTACATTTCCTCACCTTCTCATCCCCCACCACCTTCACCTCAGGGTCCTGTCAGTGAAGAATTTTCTGGATCTCTGTGACTTCAAGGCCACACTGGGTGAGAGAAAAATAGAGACATAGAGAGGGAGACATAGAGTTGCATGGGCCATGTGAAACGTACAGGATATAGAAACTGGCTGCAGGTTCCTACTCAGACCCATTGAGGACCCACCACCCCGGCTTCCATAACTCACCATCTGCTCCTCACATATGGGGAGAGCAGCCCCTCACCATGCTGTCATTACACAGCTTGCCCAATCTCTCCACTCAGCTTCCTGTAGCAGTGATCACAGCACAGCTTACAAAATAAGGAGCAGCTCCTCTTCAGAGACAAGCCAGAAACTGGTGCCAGGAAGCACCCTATACCTCTTCTGACTGACAGATCACCTGGAGGACCTGATTGGTTAGTGAGGCAAGAGTAAGGAGAGCACCTGCCATAGGGTTACAGTGTCCTTAAATACACAGCACAAAGATTCCTTATGTGGCTTTCCCCACATACAAAGAACTTTTATAGATCAGCAAATATAAGAATTTCAATAGCACTTGCCCTAGCTCTGAGAGCAGACCCTGCTTTCTTCCTGTACTACCTTTTCCTCCTGAATACAATGTGCCTAGCTAGCTTGCACAGGCCACTATACAATGTGGGTGGAGTGATTATTCCCTGTCACAGAGATGGAAAGTTTCCAAAAATATTAACAACAAAAGAGAGATTTCAAACCAGGCAGTGGTGCTGCACATCTTTAATCCCAGCACTCGGGAGTCAGAGGAAAGAGAATCTGTGAGTTCGAGGCCATTCTAGTCTATAAGAGCTACTTCCAGGATAGTCTCCAAAGCCACAGAGAAATCCTTTCTTGAAAAACAGAGAGAGAGAGAGAGAGAGAGAGATTTATTTCAGGACGCAAAAGGATATATTTGCTTCACACTGAGGCCAGAGGTACTGAAGGTTCTTTCTTTTAATGGCTGTCACTGGGATTTCAGACAACCAGGGAAAAAACTGGAACCAAATTTCAAACAAGAAAATAGGTCTTTGTCCAATCAGAAGGCTGGATGAGGACTCCATTGGTTTAGGAGCCTGAACTTCAGACCTAACTCTTGGCAAATGAAGAACAATAAAGTGTTATCTTTCTTGTCCATTTGTAAATGATTGATAGTTTCTGTGTGTTGGTGTTTTGCTTGTAAGTATGTCTATGTGAATGTGTCAGATCTCCTGGAATTGGTGTCACAGACAGTTGTGAGCTTCCATGTGGGTGCTAGGACTTCAACCCAGGTTCTCCTGAACAGGATCCAGTGCTCTTAACTGCTGAGCCATCTCAGCAGCCTCTAAAGAGTAGCCTTCATGCAAAGTTGAAGACTTAGAGAATAATGGAACTAGGAAGAATGTGTTTCTAAGCATTATTGTTAGTCAGCACATCTTCATCATCGAGCAGGTGAAAAAAAATAGCCACAGGTTCTCTACATGAACAGGACTGGTAGAGAATGGAGAATGTCTCACAAGCTGTAGTCCAGGTAGTCCAACAATGACCGCCTACCAATGGAAATGTAAATTATCCAGTAGTTGTTCAGTCCATGATGCTGAATAAATCAGCTGGTCTTCAGTATAGAATAAAATCCAAAGAGGTAGGCTATAATGCTAGTAATGGTAGCTAGAGGTAGAGAAAGAAGGCAAAGAGAGATTCCTTATTCAACATCCTTCATATATGTCAACTGATACCAGAAGTTGTGATCCAGATTAAAAGTTAATATTTTTCTCTGTTTAATTGGTTTTTGCTGTTTTCGAGACAAGGTACCTCTGTGTATCACTGAAACTTATTTTGTAAACCAGGCTGGCCTCAAACTTAGAAAATTCAACTGCCTCTGCCTAATGAGTGCTGGGATTAAAGATATGCACTGACACCAATTGACTTTAGTCAACAACGGAGCCTCTTATTTTTTCATATTATCTAGATCAAAGATAACATCCTTAATTTCAAAACCTTTAAGAAAAATCCTTCACAGATGACACAACTGTTTAGGTTTTAGTTTTTCCGGAGATATTCAGTTTGAGTGCCAAGAATAGCCACCACAACAGCCAAAACAGAAAAAAGGAGAAAGAGCGTTTACCTTCAGAAGACAAGGAGAGCATGTGAGTTATTTCAAAAAACAATGCTTTTCCTAAATAAAGGAAGCATGGGGATTTTCCTTAGTGATTCTGGACACATTCACCTAGGCCTCTGTCTATTCCTAAGCTTGTTCAATTATCAAATGCACATCTGAACATGACCACAATGTAGAAGAAAGACTTTAAGGGATATTCTTACATCAAAGTCATACAGGAACATATGTAAATCATAAAAATGATGGAAAGAAATGCTTCTGGCATATTCTAAATGAGCAACAACATCTTAGCAGAAACTGAAAGAAAGAAAACAACAATGTCCTTTTGTTGCATAGGGAAGGCAATTTTCCAAACATGGAGAGGCCTAGTTTTTCTAATGTCCTCTAAAAGTTTTGCACTTTACGTTTATCCTGTAGGTGTGAGATCCACTTGGAGTTAAATTTGGGAATGGTGTAAATGGCATTCTTTTTCATTTTTTTTATTTTTATAGTTATTCATGTATTTTTGAGACAGTGTTTCTCTGTATAGATTTGGAGCCTATTGTGGAACTTTCTCTGTAGGGCACTCTAGCCCACCACTAACAGAGATCTATCTGCTTCTGCCTCCCAGGTGCAGGATTTAAAGGCGTGGACCACTAAAAATGTCTTTAAATGACCTTCTTTTGTTGGATCGCTCTCCACTGTTAAACTTTGATGTGAAACACTATAATTGTTGATATAAAGAAATTACCAATTCTTAGGTGATAGTAAGTCCCACAAAACAGAATTTAGCTGAGGGAGGCCTGATCTAAAATAACCCAGAAATTAGTAGTATGGTAACAGGACCTCTTAGAGATCAGGAAGTTAAATTACATTCGTTCTCCACTATTGTCCAGGCTTTTGTCTCCAAACCATGACAAAGGAGAAACCCCTAATTTAAAAACAGCTCCTAGGCCCATGCCCATATCACAGAACAGGTCCTTTACAGGCTGCTCAAGGGAGCATTACTGGGTCACCATGAATATTTGGGCCATTCAGGACCAGTTTTCTTGTAGAGAACATCATTATCATTGTTCTGCCAAATGGAAAAAATGAAACCACATGACTAGTATTTGACAAAAGGAAAAACTGTTTGTTGAGGGTTGAACTGAGCAAGCAAAATTTTCTGTTTAGGTCCTCACTCATGTCGAAGGAACATACCTCCTTCTAAAACACAGGAACATGCTTGGCAGAGCCAGTAACAGCCTGGGGCCCTCGCCTTTTAGACTTCCATCATTCCGTGAAATATCCAGAATAAAATAGATTTCCTCCATTAAAACTAAGAAGATGCTTGGGAGAGAATTTACTGATCTGGAGCCAGGGCATTTTTGGAGTGGTTCCTTCAGATTGAGAACACAACTCTCCCCACCACAAGGATCTGGGTTTACTCCATGACAAGGCCACTGTGGGCTTCGTGAGTAATGTTCTAGGGATACCATGTGTCCACCTTGTGCTATGTTGATTGAGTAGCCTTCTCCTGAGTTGGTCCCATTGTATGATAATTTCTTCTAACTTCCTAGAAGTCTCCTATTTCCCTCCATTTTCCCCTAGAAGAAGCATACAAGAAGTTATTCCTTTTAAGAAGCTTACTTAGTGAAAGACACAGCTTAAGCAAGACCTCCCTGCCCAACCTTTTATCTTTTCTTTATTCTGATTTTCCTGCCTTTCTCATCTTCTGGCTCCTCTACCTCAGGACCTCTCAGTAAATATGATGTGTTGTTTCATGTTACTCATATACTATGAAATAATTATGGTAATATCTTTTCTGTTGATGTCTTTCATTTGCCTAATTGGCCCAACTTGCAGTTTCTGTCACTATTACAATTCTTCAAAGTGTAAGCTGCATTCTGACCCTAAAAGAAATTAGAGATGATAGCATATGCGGAATGCAAAATCTGATTTATGGGGCTGGTGGTGATGATGAATGATTTTAATCCCAGCCCTTTGGAGTCAAAGTCAGGCAAGTTCACTGTGAGTTCAAGGTCACTGTGGTCTACAGAGTTACTTCCAGCACAACTAGGGTTGTAGTACAGAGAAACCCTGTCTCCAAAAACAAACAAAAAATCTGGAATTGTGTTATTACTTCTAGAAGGGTGAAGAGTCTTCTCATCTCAATGATCTTAATATACAAGCTAATGTCTCATAAACATACCACAGAGAATCTTTGAGATTTAGCCAAAAATGGGTGCATGCTCTCATTACAGAGATTTTCCTTCTTTTAATCTCTGTGGATTTATTTCTCATTGGAAAGGCATATTAATTCTAGATGAGCTGCACTTCCAGCCTATTAGAATAATGTCTCTCACAGGCTGACACTGGTGTCCTTTCCAGGGCAAGGACCTTGCTGTCCTCTTGATTGCTCCTTCTTAAATTAAGTGACTGTATGACCTCAGAGTTTTAAAATGATCCATTTGAGTGGTTCCCTTGCATGAGTACTATTCCTTAATAAACTACCTGTTATCAAGGTAGTTCTGACTTCACTTTGTAAACCTCTTTACTTATGTCAATATAGGATCTTCAGACAGTGAAAGTGAAATGAGATGGATATACATGTGGAAAGGTCTCTTGAGCTATCATGTCTTTTATTTATTTAGTTATTCAGAGACTGCCATTTTTCAAGGCAGGGTCTCCCAGATTAACAGTCATGGCTGTCCTGAGATTCATCTACACTGCAGTCTGGTCTTGAACTCGCAGAGATACTACTGCCTCTGCCTCCCAATTGCTGACATTAATGTCAGTTACCAACACCATCCAGTGAGTTTTCAATTCTGTTAGGACTTGGAAGACCATGAGTCAGACTTCAGTTCAATTGGTACATGTGGTGACTTGGGCATTGGCTTTGTACTCTATTCTTCCAAGAATGGATTTACTGGGTAATGTGAGACTCTGCAGCCCTGGAATGGGAGGATATTTCTTGCAGTACACTGTCCTGTGTTCACACATGGGCACTGCTTTTGGATGACATAGGAAGAAAGATAAGAAAACTGACTGTCTGGTTTCTAAGAGTTCTGAATACTGCTTTCCATTTTAAGGTTTGTATTATAAATATAGCAAATAGTTTAATAACTTGTAGAAAAGTTTTTATTTGAATCATCTTTCATGAATACATGATTAGAATGCTTTTAACGTTGTATTGCAACTAACCACAATGATGTGATTGAGTGAAGTTTAGTCCCAAGGGATAAAAGGATTTTCTGATGTGCAGATATTTCTCAAGTGTGCATAGTGATGGACAGGTAGATAGGGCAGATTCTGTGTAATGTGACATACTCCATGAAATCAGATTTAAAAATCTTCTTTCTCTTTTCTTTTTTTTTCCTCATGGAGCATATGTCTCTCATTTTAAATTTAAATTATATAAGGCTTGTTTTACATGTCAATCACAGTTTTCTCTCCTTTTCTTACTCACCTGCCCCCTTCCGACCCTTTATAGCATCCCCTTTCTGCTTCCCAGGGAGGGTGAGGGCTTGCACTCAGAATGCAGATGAGGTTGGCTCAAAATTCATAGAACTTTGCTTGTCTCTGCTGCCCAGGTATTGGAATATAGGATGTGTGCCAAACCCTCCTATTAAAATTTTTATTGTTTACTTACATATGTCTGTTTGTGTGTATGTGATTCTTTATGTGTGGAAGCTGTGCATATGTTTCATGGTTTGGAGTAAATATCATAGAACAAATTTTCTTTTTGTTTTACTGAGACAGGGTTTATCTCTGTAGTTTTGCAGGCTATCCTGACATTCACTCTGTAGACCAGGCTGGCCTCTGAAACAGAGATCCACCTGCCTATGCCCTCTGAGTGCTAGTATTAAATGCATAAGCTCCCAAAGAGAAGACTTTTGGATGTTTGTCTTTTACAGTTATCATGTTTTAGACATGGTCTCTAATTTGCCATGCCACTTAAATAGACTTGGCAGGATTTCTTATGTCTGTATTTTATCTGTCATCTAAAGCATTGGATTATAGGCATTTAGCATAGTATCTGTCTTTAGAATGCAAAAGTAAATGTATAGTTGTAAGGTGAGTATATTATCTGTTAAACCATTTTCACAGTTCTAAAGTTTATTATATAGAAATAATTGGAGTGAGTTTATTTTGAGACACAGGCTCTTTCCAACCCTGTCTGGCCTGGAACTCATTATGTAGTAGGTAGGCTAGGCCTGGAACTTACAGAGATTACCTGTTATGCCTCACGTGAAAATACCACAGTAAAAAGTAATTTCATCTTGGATTTAGTACAGCTATTACCAGAAAGAATGAGTTTTTGAAAAGTGTTATCTTGTGAGGGTGTACAACACTTAAGCATTGATACCAAGACATTTGACTGTTTTTGATGACTTTTAAGTTATATTTCAAAGGGTTCTTAGGTAGTCCTCTGTCTCTGCATGTGTATCTTTCTTTCTGTGTGTGTCTCACTGTCTACATTTACTTAGCTCTGTCTCTCTGTGTCTCTCTGATTCTCCCAGTTGCTCCTTAGGCTTGGCTGGGATTCTGATATAAAGAGGTAAAAACATTGTTCAGAAAACTTCTGCACTATGCCTTACTCTATATGATGTTCACAATTATCTCCTTGTTATCATCAGAAAATTGCTGCTTACATCTGGGAAAGGAGTAAATCCATACACAAAAGGTTTTATATTGTTGTCATCAAACATGTCTCATTGCTATTTGAGATATTACTGAATTAGGAAGGTTTTCTTCATCTATACAGAAAATGATATCAGTATTGTGTAGTTGTTAATAATAATTTTCAACTTGATATCTAGATTCAGACAACAGACACTTCTCTAAGAACAACTATGAGAGCTTATCCAAATCGTATTATTCTCTGTGGTATGTTTATGAGACATTAGCTTTTATATTAAATTCATTGATATGAGAAGACTCTTCCCCATTCTGGATGTATTAACACCATTCCAGTTCATGGTATTTGTACTGGATTATATAATAAGGACCGATATTCATTATTCTCCGGATCCTGACTGTGAATACTAAAGTTACTAGTGGAATCAACATATAGTTTGGTGAATGCATAGAAAATACCATTGCTTGCTATCTGGCTAGACACCAGACTCTTTGGAGTTTACAGGGATTTTTCTGCCTTAATGTCTTGACTGACAATCCAAGACTGAAGGGCTCACAGAGAGCTGCTGACTCTATAACAGATTTGGAACTCCTTCAGAGAGTACACTGCCTGCAGTGGAAACCTGAAGTTGTGGTAGATTCTGGAACCATAGGATAACTAAAGAAAGCTTCATGTGTAATATAACAGGCATGATAGTAAAACTGTGTGTGCTAGGCATGGCAAACCCTAAAACATGGATATTCTCTAGTCCATGAAGCTCCAGAATATTATTACTAACAGGAGCAGAGGTTCCTGAATTCATTTCCTTAAATGTGCTTGATTATTTGATATGCCCTTATTTTCTCTTTTTAAAAATCGTGGGCAGTTACTCACCTTTTTAAAATAATGTATACCTAGGCTACTGTAGACATTTAAAATGTTGGAATTTTAAAATGGTATAGGATTTCTAATTTGAAAGCATTTTATATTATGATTAACATGTGACTTTGTGATCCATAGAGACAAACATCTTGTTTTATAGGGGTTACTTAAAATTATGAATCAAGTGAATATTTTCCCCTAAAGTTACTTTGACTCAGGTTATGTTATCCATTTAAAAGAAAAGAGACTAATCCACTTCCCTGTTTGCAACTCAAAATGATAAGCACCTGGAAATAAATTCATGGATATCTATAAGGACTCTTAGTGAAACACTTTTCATAGAAATCATTGAAAAACAAGTTTGAGTATTACTCTGTGTCTCTAATGTGTAACTGCTTACTGCTCCCTATAACATCAGTCATGAACCCATATACATAAACCCAGCAAACAACACACTCAAGAGGTTGTCTTCATACATCAGCATTCTCATTCATACATATTTAATAAGGGAATAGTTGGAAAAAAATTTGAGAAGAAGTGGAATGAAGAGAACGTTGGAAAGTGATGTAATATCCTTTAAATAAAATGTATTGTGATACATTTTAAATAAAAAAGAGGAAATGGGCCCTGCCGGTGGTGGTGCATGCCTTTAATTCTAGTACTGGGGAGGAAGGTGCAGGTGGGTCTCTGTTAGTTGGAGACCAGCCTGGTCTACAAGAGCTAGTTCTAGGACAGCCTCCAAAGCCACAGAGAAATCTTGTCTCAAAACTGCCACCCACTACCCTAAAAAACAAATATTGAACAGGTGAAGTCTTCCTATGTTTGGGAAAACTTTGTTTTGGAACCACTCCTATGCTGTCCCTGCATCCTTCAGGCAAGACAATTTTCTCACATCTTCTGTCTTGGTTGGTGAGATGACTATTCAGGAATTACCTAATTCACAAAGAATTGGTTACACCTGAGAGGAATTTACCTAATTGAATATTTTAAGATGGTAAAAAGAGTCATTAATCTGGATCATTTTAGGTGATAAGATCCACCTTTAAGTGCTTGGTAGCAGTGCACACCTTTAACACTAGCATTCAGGAGTAAAAGGCAGTGTTAATTTCTGAGTTGTAGACTAGCCTGGACTACGGAATGATTTCCAGAGCTACACGTATAAACTATTTCTTGAACACACACACACACAAAGAGAGAGAGAGAGAGAGAGAGAGAGAGAGAGAGAGAGAGAGAGAGATACCACAAGAACAACAAATATAAGCAAACAGAGAATATGATACACTTATAACCTGGATCTCACTTTCTGGACAATGTATAACTAAACAATATTGAATAAGGAAGCTGTCTGATTTTGCCTGCTCTAGATCTCACTAACATATTCATTCTTTTACTAGCATTAGAGGCTACTTTTTGGAATTTTTGTGTATCATGAGATAAGCTGACATGTCCAGTCTCATGAACTGAAAGTGAATTCCTCAATTCATTTACCCTATGGCTGAGAAATGATCTACTGGGATGGTTCAAATTTCCATTGGTAGAAAACCATGGTTGGACTACCTGAACCACAGCTTGTGAGACATTCTAATAAATCTACTTTATAGATCCATGGAGTGTTGCACTCTTCTATTCCATTCAAGTAGAGGACCAAAAATAATGCAGGTGTTTTTTGTTTTTTGTGTTTTACCTGTCCTTTGAGGAAGATGTGCTGTCTAACAATGGTGCTCATTAACAGATTGTTCCTATCTCAAGATCCTCTAAGTATTCAAATTTACACAAACACTATTGTTTCTATTATTTTTCATTTGCCTAGAGTTTGCTCTGCATATCAGGAATATACTAAAAGCAAGATGGAGCGATCTCCCAGCCTTCTGAAGGGGGAAGACCCTTTTATGTTGGAGATGTGGTTCTTTCTTTACTTCCCAAGTGGTGTAAAGTCCCTGTGACAACCAGGAAGAATGTATCCTCAGTTCATCTGGCGTGAGTGAGAAACCACAGAACAAACATCTCCCTTTGTGTCCTTAATTCTTTCTTTAATTTTTAATATTCTGGGCGCTCTTTCACTCTTCCACCTGTGGGACAGGGAATCTTTCCACCCACCTACTATGGTGGGCAACACAAGTTAGCTAGTCCTATTAAAGTCATTCTAGCCACTGACTTCCATATACCAAAAGATTGAGGAAGGTTCCACTGAAGCACCCTCCCCCATCTTCCTCCAAAACCTTCTGAACCTCAGAAAGCAAAATAATAACAAATCATGAACCCTCCCCCAGAGATAACCATGAACACTCCCACAGGATATTTAAACAGTCCCACAGAGATCAGTCTTGTGGTTTTTTGGGTCTCCATTTCCCATCTCCTCTCTGGAGGGCTGGAAGGCCATCCAGGAGGGATGTAACTATTAAACCTTAGGTTTCTCTAATTCATGCTAATTTGGTCTGATTTGGATTGATGTATTCTCACAGAGAACAAGGGGGAAGTTCTTATGGAGACCAGGAAAACAGTAGGGCCTGCAATCTCAGCCAGGGGCCAGTGTTAACTGAAATGCATATGGTTTCAGATCTAGAAAAGATTATTTTCTTGTATGGAAGGCATGGCCAGGAAACAAAATACTGTGTTTTTAAGCACAATATAACCATATGGGAGGTGCTCTTGTCACTCGAGTCTCACTATCCAGTTGGGCCCTCCATGTGACCAGCCTGTATGAAAGAGCAGGCCTCTGACAAATGGCTGAATTAAGGGATTACAGGGTCACAACAAACCTTAAATCCTGGTATGACATGTGCCACTATCATCAGGAAACTATCAATTCAGGTGGGACTTGACTGGACTATTAGCCAGAATGGAACATGAAATAGAGTGTAGTTCTGTTGGTATAAGTGGTGACCTCGGCAGTGGTCTTTGTCCTCGGTGCCTGCCAGAATGGATTTACTGGCTAATGTGAGACTCTGCATCCCTGTCAAAGGAGGATATAATTCTAGCAGTATCACTGTCCAGTGTTCAAATGTGGGCATTGCTGTTGGTTGCAGTGGGGAGAAAGACTAGAAAACTGAAGGTCTGGTTTCTAGAAATTCTGAATATTGCATTCCACTTTCAGGTTCATATTAAAAATACTGCAAATATTTTAGCAGCGTGTAGAAAAATTGTGATGTTGATCACAATTTTTCATGAATACATGATTTGAACGCTTGTAACTTGGTGGTGCAACTAACCACAATGATGTGATTCAGGGAAGTTTAGTTCCAGGGGAGAAAAGGAGTTTCTGATGTGTAGAGATTTCTCAGTGACTAACTTGAGTTTCTATCCTAAGCTCCCCAAAAAATTAGACATTAGCCTAAGGGTAACAACATAATCAGTTCATTACCAGAGGAGCTGTTACTTAATTTAATCACTGCAACACTGAAGAATGTTGGAACAAAAAATGCTACTTTAAAAGTTATTTCTTTGATGTAATGGACATAGGAATGTTGACGTTTCAAAGATTGTTATCAAAGAATGTTGGAGATATCGAGACTTTAAATGGCAAAAGCCATGAAAGCTCTCCATAGTGCTGTTGTTGTAGGACATGAAAGATGGGAATTTTGAGAATAATGGCAGACCCTGTCTATCAGAGTCAGGATTTCAATGGGTAAAAGTCTCTGCAGGGCACCATGCAGTTGGACTGATCTACCTGGCTTGAGAGACATTTGTCATAGGATATTCAGGATAAAGGCCATGGCTCCTAGGACACAATGTACATTCAGGTTCCTGATGGACAGATGCTCTCCATCAGGTAGGGAAGCATTCAGGATAATCTGTATTCTCTATGCTTTCTTAGTAATCAAGGAAGTATGTAAGCTTAACAAGAAAATTGTTTTTAGACATTAATCTTGTTTACCCTGTATGGCTTGCAATTTTCATAGTATCCTGGCCACTACAGCTGTATTGATCCTGGAAATGGCCTCTATTTAATGTTTCTGATAACCATATAAAATATCTGTTTCCTCAATAAAACAGTCATATCCTTGTCTTGCTGTGGCCCTCTAGGCCAATCCTGGCTTCATTCCTTTTTTGAATGTATTGGGTGATTTTGGCCTGGTAACTAAGCACAGGTTCTTAGAAAATTTCATGAAAAACTCAGCTAAATTTCATTTGCGTGATATTTTGGCTCCAAATCTTTGTTGATCTCTACAGGTTCCAAAAAGTGAATAAGGCTGGGTTTAAGATTGTTGTGTTGATGTCTTAGACATCAACATCTCTGTTAATGGTTTTTATTGTTGACTCTTTCATATCTACAGTGAAAAGGACACAATTCGGAAGGTATGAAAGTCTATGTTTTGTTAAGAAAGGAGCACTAATAGTTTCTTATAACAATACATTGATGGAAAAGAGACAGGAATTTTCAAGGTTTTTAACACCATTAAAGAAAGGACCCAGTGGCACGCAGGGTTGAGGCCATAAGTACCTCTGAGGTAGTCTAGGGTCTGCTGATACCTCAGCCGTCTTCTGGGAAGTGGTTCAGGCAGATAACAGCGGCGGCCTTGTTTGTGGCTCACAACATCACAGAGGACCACGAAGTCCTCATGAACCATGTGTCTGTTGACTTGCACTTGCACAGGATGGCCACCTGCTCCAGCGACCAGAGCATCAAGGTCTGGGATAAAAGTAAAAGCAGAGATTGGCATTGTATTGCTAGTTGGAAGAAACATAGTGAATCTGTATGGCATGTGACATGAGATCATTCTGAATTCGGACAAGTTTTGGCTTCCTGTTCTGTCCACAGCTGTTTGGGAAGAAATATTTGGAGAATCAAACGATAAACTTCGAGTACAGAGTCACTGGGTGAAGAGGACAACTCTCGTGGATAGTAGAACATCTGTTACTGATGTGAAATTTGCTCCCAAACTTATTGGTCTGATGTTAGCAACCTGTTCAGCAGATGGTATGGTAAGAATATATGAGGCTCCACATGTTATTAATCTCAGACAGTGGTCCCTACAGCAAGAGATCTCATGTAAGCTGAGCTGTCGCTGTATTTCTTGGAACCCTTCCATCTCTTTTGCTCACTCTCCCATGATCACTGTGAGAAGTAATGAAGGCAGCCCAAAGGCAATGGCCAAGGGACAGATTTTTGAGTACAATAAAAACACCAGGAAATCCACAAAAACAGAAACTCTTAGGACTGTCACAGATCCTTTTCATGATATTGCCTTTGCTCTGAATTTGGGGAGATCTTTCTGCATCCTGGCAATAGCCCCCAAAGATGTAAGAATTTTCACATTAAAACCTATGAGGAAATAACTTACTTCTTCTGCTGGTCCCACAAAATTTTCAATCCATATCTTGGCTCAGTTTGATATTCACAACTCTTAGGTCTGGAGGGTGAGTTGGAACATAACAGGAACCATGCTAGCATCTGCAAGAGATGATGGCTGCGTGAGGTTATGAAAAGCTAATTACATGGACAATTGGAAATGTAGTGGTATTTTGAAAGGTAAAGGGACCCCAGTAAATGGGAGTTCTCAGCTGGGAAACTCAAATCCTTCACTAAGCTCAAATACTCCAAATCTTCAAAACACATTACATGGATCTTCTGCTGGCAAAAAGCACAGCTGAGTACAAGCTAGTTGGAGTAACTTTGCTGTTTTTCTGCTTGTTGCATTCACACAGGAATGGAACTCAAACTCCTTTTCCCCTTCACCAGTGATGTTAGATCTCTCCCAAGATGCACCAGCATCCTGGTTACTACTAAAACACAGTCCAAATGACCTTTAAAATTATAGTGTATATAATTTTTGTACTAGTCAGTTTAATGACACTATAAATGGAAAGGCTTTTTCTTGAGACATCATTACCAAAACAATTTTTTGAAACGTTCTGGAGAATATCTTGGGTTTAAAAGTTGAAGAGATTGCTACTATCCTCATAAACAAACTGTTGGGAGGAGGGAAAATATACTCTTATTCTATTTTGGAGAAAATACAGAAAGGGCCCTGCTCTTCATTTAAAGCCTTGGAAGGTAGCCCAAGGTTACAACTCTATCCAGCAATGCCCTTACCTTCCTGAAGGAGTAGGCAAAGTAATGCGGTGTCTCAGGAGCAACACTATTCAAAGCCTGGCAAATTTGATTCAACGTTGGTAGGGTCCACAAAATCTTGGCAGATTCACCTAATTTTTAACTGATTATGCAAACAATAAAGATGTAAAATCTAAAGATGATGGATTCTTCTTCTGTGTTCAGTTCTTCATTATAGTACACATCTATGTTTTGGACAGTCAAAGCCCAAATGAAGACTCTGTGAGAGTTCATTGCATGAAGCAGTGAAGATGAAGCTGTGTTGCATTTGAGAACAGAGGATGTCAAGATGTCCATGCTATGAAACATCTGCCACGGAGACTTTCATGTGATGAATGGAAGTGGCAAACTTGTGAGATAGATAAGAATTCCAGGGGGTTGTGTGGTATTTTGATCATATTTTTATAATAAAGCTTGTGAGGCATCAGAGACCAGAGCTACCTGATAACTTACCAAAAAATAACATAGAGGTTTAGAAAACTCTGGAGAGATTGGAGACAGGAATTAGTAAGGAGGGGCTGAGAGAGGATCTTTCTCTGTTTTAGATTGAGAAATGGAAAAGGTAGGGGGTCACTGATGGCTGCTCAACTTGTTCTCTGATCATTCAGGTTCTTATCCCATATCTGGCTTTTGATTTTTTTCTTTCTTTCTTTCTTTTTTTTTTTTGGTTTTTTGAGACAGGGTTTCTCTGTGGCTTTAGAGGCTGTCCTGAAACTAACTCTTGTAGAACAGGCTGCTCTCGAACTCACAGAGATCTGCCAACCTCTGCCTCCCAAGTGCTGGGATTACAGGATTGTGCCACCACTGCTGATTTTTTCTTAATAAAGATTACTTATGACAGGTGGTATGTAACCTTTAATACCAGCACTCAGGAAGCAGTGGTAGGTGGATCTTTGTGAGACCAGCCTGGTCTACAAGAGCTGTTTCCAGGAGAGCCTCCAAAGCACCAGATAATGCCTGCCCCCAAAACCAAAACAAAAAAATAGATTACTTATATTAACACTTTATGAGATTCCTTGAAAGATATGCTCAGTAAACTAAAAAGGGTAATTAAGACTTCCAGAGATAGATTAAATAATAGATCATTAACTTTATATTTTCAAATGCTCTGAAAAGGAAACAACATTATTGGGAAATGTTAGATTAAATATTAGATTAAATTAATTAAATATTAGATTAAAAAAGAAACTGCTAAATTAAGGTAACCTATATTATTTAGAGATTCTTCGAGCTCAGAATAAAAACCCACATAAATATTACATCAGGGAAGAGGTTTTGCTTTTGTTTCCATGGGAAGGTTGGGGGAACCCAGTGACCATCGAAAATGTTAAAGATTATTATATTCAAACCTTAAACGATTTCTTAATACAGGCATTAGTTCATCAAACAGCATTACCATTCAATCTTAACTAACTAATGAGACTAACAGAAGTTTTTCATTGGATTAAATATAAGTTGCCAAAACTAGAAATCTGCAAAGGTATGCTGAAGGTTATGTTTTGTCTTTCAAAAACATAATATTCTCCAAGGAAGGAATATAAAGACCACTGGTCTCGTGGGGTTGTAGTATTGTGCCTGCTAGTCAAGAATATGTTTTTCACTGGGTTGTGTTTTTCTGGCACAGTTTTGGGGGTAGTAGGGGTACTGACTAAGATATTTCTACATGTCTAAAAGACATTTATTTACTATGCTTAATACAATCAAGATTCTGATTCACATATATGTTTGACCATTAATACCCAAAATATAGTATAATGGCTTGAAATTTATGATGGTATGGCTTATCTTTAGGCACATGAAAAAGCAGGAAATCAAAAGTTTAACATGTACAAGTCATTGGAAGCAATGTTGTTAAAACAAGCTTCTCAAAAATATAACTAGTTTTTAAAATGTTACTCACTAGCCACTCTGTCCAATTCGAGGATAATCCACAATGTGTTAACTATTCCCAAATTGTGTGAAATGAAAGCTGAATACTTCATGTAATTTATCATCAGGCCTTAGGTATGCCCCAGCAAAAATTTCATAGTCTAATAAATTCTGGTGTGAAAATGAACTTAAAATTTAGTCTTTCTCATTAGGATGGGTTCATTATTCACTCACAAAAAAGGACATATCATAGTTCCCTGTGAACCTTAATGCATAGTACCTGTGCTAGTCTGAATGTAATTGCCCCCCCAAATAGCTCATAGGGAATGGCACTGTTATGAGGTTGGTTTGTTGCTGTAGGTATGGACTTATTGAAGCAAGTGTGTCACTGGGGGTGCATACTGAGATCTTATATATGCTGAAGTCATCAATAGTGTCCCAGACCTTGTCTCATTGCCAGTGGTCAAGATGTGTAATGCCCAGCTCCTTCTATACCACCATCTCTGCCTGTATTCTACCATGTTGCAACATGAAGATACTTAATAAAACCTATAAAAATGTAAGACAACAAATTAAATGTTTTTCATTTAAAAATTAGCCATAATGAGAGGGTAGTAGTGCATGCCTTTAATCAAAGCACCCAGGATACAGAGGATAGGTGGATCTCTGTGAGTTTGAGACTAGCCTCATCTACAAGAGCTAGTTGCAGGACAGCCTCCAAAATCAAAGGGAAAAACACGTTTTAAAAATTAAAAGAAAATATTTGCCATGTACATGGCATCTCTTCACAGCTAAAGAAACAAAACCTTGTTCAATACATGATTCATTACCCTTTAGAGAGGAGATTGGAGAAACCCTGACAAATTTCTATTATACAATATCATATTATACATAGGCTTGTGAACTTGCTAATCATGTGTTATTAATAGAAAACCTATTATTCAATTATAGCCATTCTTCATTTCTATTTTTATGGGACTCCTAACAGTGGTTGCAGGAGTTGTCTTTTTTCTTTTCGTTTTTTATTTGAATTAGAATCAAGGTTGTTTTATATGTCAATACCATTTCCCTCTCTCTCCCTTCCTTTCCTACAACCTCCCCCCTTCCAACTAAAACCCTATCTATCATATGTCCTTTCTGCTCCTCCTGGAGGGTGAGGCCTTCCATAGGGTGTCATCAGAGACTATCGTGTCCTTTGTGATAGGGCCTTGGCCCACCCCCATGTGTCTTGGCTCAGGGAGTATCCCTCTATGGAAATGGGTTCCCAAAGTCTACACTAATACTAGGGACAAGTAATGAATTACTACAGGAGGTCCTGTAGATTTCTGAGGTTTCCTGGATGAAACCCATGTTCAAGGGGGTCTGGATCAGTCCCATGCTGGTATCTCAGCTATCAATCTGGGGGCAAAGAGGTCCCCAATGTTCAGTTCAGCTGTTTCTGTGTGTTTTACCAGCCTGGTCTGGACCCTGATGCTCATCACTCGTCCTTCTCTGCAACTGGATTCTAGTTCAGTTCAGTGAGTAGTTGTGGGTGTCTGCTTCTATTTCCACCAGCTGCTGGATGAGGGCTATTGGGTGGCATGTAAGTCAGTCATCAATCTCAATATCATGTGAGGTCCTCTCCTATGTTGTTTAGATTGTTAGCTGGTGTCATCTTTGTAGATCTTCAGACATTTCCTTAGTTCCTGATTTCTATTTCATGTAACATACAATAACAGCTATTTAACTCCTTAACCCCTGCCCCAACAGCCTCAGAGCCTGGAACCCAGCCACTTAGCCGCACTGGGCTACCTTCATTCCTCCTGTCTTTCGCCGGTCCCTGCCTGCCTCCATCGCTGTGGTCGCACACGATCCATCCATCCATTCAACCATTTATTAATTTATTAATTTATTCATTTGTTTATTCATTCATGGACTCCCGGGCGGAAGTCCACAGGCACTTGGGCAAGCTCATGAATTAACTTACCACTGCCACCACGCTCAAATGCTGGTCATTCCTAAACTGCAACACTGGCTGCTGCCTCCTGGATGCGGCCTCCTTTCAATTCAGTCTATCACTCAGCTCTGTCAGTCACTGATTCACTCGCTCATTTCCATGCAAAGCCAGCTGGGTCAGCCAACAGTTCCTAGAGACTTTCCCCACTCCCCACAGAGAACTCACTTGGGACTACATTTCCCAGCCTGCCCTGCTCTCCAGCCCCACCACTTGTGGCCGCTAAACTCTTGGATTCCTTCATGGGATGTTAGAAGCCTTAGGACACTTCTATGATTCTTTCTTGTGATTTTGTTTCCCGGGATTGAAGACAGGGAGGGAAGGGAGGGGAAGATAGTGTAATGAAGAAAGGGTGGCTGTGGATCTCAATCCCTGTGCTGTGTCTCCCACTTGAGCTTTTTATAATTCATTTTGATTTGGTCTGATTTAGATTGCTGCATCCTCAGAGAGGCTCTTTGGTGTGTAGAAACTTTTCAATTATATCCTGGAGGGCAAAGGGAAGTTGCTATGGAGACCAGGAAGATATCAGGCTCTGCAATCTGAGCCTGGGGTCAGTGCTATTGGAATGCAAATCGCTGTAGAGGTAGTAAAGATTCTTTTCTTGTGTGGGAGGCGTGGTCAGGAACCACAATACTGTGACTTAAGCACAATCTAAACCTATGGGAGTTGCTCTTGTCACTCAAGCCTCACTAAGCAATCAATCCCCCGCCCCAAGCAACCTGCTTGTCAGAAGAGGTACAGGGCTCTTCCTGTCACCAGACTCCAGGCTTGACTTTGAAGAGGAGACAGCGGTTTTGGTCGCTGTGGTGGAGTTGCTGCTGCAGGGAGCTGAGCTGAGAGCTTCATTGATCTGGGAAACAACAAAATGGTGAGCTAGGGGATGCTGTCTACAGATTGGGAGGAACAGATGGTGAGGTGTGGCAGACAGTGTGGTGAGCCCTCCCTGTATCGATGGGGAGAGTGTGTTCAGATTCCCTGTCTTGGGAAATCCCCTTCTGTTCATTTAAATTATTAGACATAGGGGGAGGTCTCTCACTATCTTTGCTCTATGGGGTTAATTTGATCAGAGTATTGTGAGCAGCAAGCTGGGTATAGGAGCAAGTTTATAGTCAACTTAAACAATGTTTTTTTTTCCATTTTTCTTTTTGGATTTTTGGAGAGAGGGATTCTCTGTGTAGCTTCGGAGGCTATCCTGGCACTCACTCTGTTGACCAGCCTGACTTTGAACTCACAGAAATCCACCCGTCTCTGTCTCCCAAGTGCTAGTATTAAAGACAAGTGCCACCGCCAACTAGTGATCTTTCAATTCTGTTGAGATTTGAATGAAACATGAGCCACAGTATAGTTCTGTTGGTACATGTGATAACGTGGACAGTGGCTTTTATCCTCTGTGCTTCCCAGGATGGATTTCCTGGGTAATGGGAGACTCTGCAGCACTGTCATGTGAGGATATATTTCTTACAGTATCACTGTCCAGTATTCACATGTGGGAACTGCTTTTGTTTGCAGTGGGTAGACGGATTAGAGAACTGAAAATCTGGTTTCTAGTAGTTCTGAATATTGCATTCCATTTTCAGGTTTGTTTTATAAATATTTCAAATACTTTAGGAACTTGTACAAAAATGGTGATGTGGATTGTCTTTCATGAATAGATGATTAAACCATTTGCAACTAAGCACAATGATATCATTCAGTGAAGTTTAGTTCTAGGTGAGAAAAGGAGTTTCTGAAAGTAGAGATTTCTCAAATGTGCATGGTGCTGACCAGGTAGATTGGGAAGATTCCATGTTATGTGCCATAGGCCATTAAATCATATTTAATACAATTTTTCTTTTTCTTTGCTGTTTTTGTTTTGGGGAGTATTTCTTTTTTATTTAAATTAGAAAAAAGCTTGTTTTACATGTCAATCACAGTGTCCTATCCCCCCTCCTCCACTCCTCCTCACTTTCCCCCCATTAAATTCCCTTTCTGCTTCCCTGGGAATTTTGGTGATCTTCAAATTCCATCATATCATGTGGTGAATGTCCTAGGCCCATCTTTGTGTTTCTAAGCTGAGTCTTGCTTTATGTGTAATGGGTTCCCAGAGTAAATTCACATACGAGTGATAAATACTAATCTACTACCAAAGGCTCCACAGATCACCCAGGTCTCATAACTGACACCCATTCTAGGGGGCATAGATCAATCCTATGCTGGTTTCCCATCTACAAGTATGGGGTCCATGAGCCCTCCCTTGTTCAGGTCAGCTGTTTCTGTGTGTCTTGTGCATTTGCTTATCACCCCTTCCTATCTGAAACTAGATTCCAGGAGTTCAGCTCAGTGTTTACCTGTGTATATCAGCTACTGGATGAACACTCTAGGATGGCATATAAGGCAGTTATCAATCTCATTATTGGGGAAGGGCATTTAAGGTAACTATTCAACTATTGCTTAGATTGCTACTTGGTGTCATCCTTGTAGATCTCTGGACATTTCCCTAGTGCCAGATTTATCTTGAATCCTATAATGGCTCTGTCTATTAAGGTATTACTTTCCTTGCTCTCCTCTATTCTTCCCCTAACTACATCTTCCTTTTTCTGCCCTCCTCTTCTCCCATTTTCTTCTCCTAACTCTCTCTCCCCTCTCCCCATGCTCCCACTTAGCTCAGGCGATCTTATCCATTTCCAATTATCTGGGTGACATGCATATCTCTCTTAAGATTTTCCTTGTTTACCCTCTTCTTTGGTGGTTTTGATTGTAGGCTGGTAATCCTTTGTTCCATGTAGAATCCCATATATATGTGAATACATATGGTGTTTGTCTTTTCGTCACTGGGTTACCTCACTCAGAATGCTTTCTTCTAATTCCTTCCTTTTGCCTCTGAATTGTAGTATTCCATTGTCTTTTTTTCCACTGAGTAGCATACAATTGGGCAAATGTACCATATTTTCTCTATCCACTATTTAGTTTAGGGGTATCTAGGATGCTTCCAGTTTCAGTCTATTAAAAATAATGATGCTATGAACATAGTTGAACAGATGCCCTTGTTGTATGAATGTTCATCTTTGGCTATATGACTATGGTTTGAATTGCTGTATCTTGTGCTAGACTGATTCCAGTTTTCCTGGGGAACCACAGTACTTATTTCCAAAGTAGCTGGACAAGTTTTCACTTCCACCAGCAATGGAGGAATGTTCTCCTTTCTCCAATCCTCTCCAGTATAAACTGTCATTGGTGTTTTTGATTTTAGCTATTCTTACAAGAGCACTATGCTACCTCAGAGTTGTTTTGATTTACATTTCCCTGACTGTTAAGTATATTGAGCACTTTCTTATGTGTTTTAGCCATTTTAGATTTCTCTATTGAGAAGTCTCTATTTAATTCCTTATCCCACTTTTTAATTGGATTCGTTGGTGTTTTTGTAATGAGCTTTTGAGTTCTTTGTATATTTTGGAAATCAGCCTTGTGTCAAATGTAGGGTTGATGAACATATTTTCCCATTCTGTGGGGCTGCCTTTTTGTCTTGTTGCCTGTGTCATTTGCCTTACAGAAACTTCTCAATTACAGGAGATCCAATTTAGTAATTATGGATCTCAGTGTTAGTGGTACTGTTGTTATGTTCAGGAAGTAATTTACTGTACAAATTTTATGAGGGTACCTACTACTTACTTGTCTACGCAGTTCAGCGTGGCTGGATTTATGTTGAAGTCTTAGATCCGTTAGGTATCCTTTGGATATTTTTGTTTGGTTTGTTTGGTGTTGCTTTTTTGTTTTGTTTTTAGGAGACAGGGTTTCTCTGTATTGCTTTGAAGCTTTTCCTATACTCTAGTCTGCCTTTGAACTCACAGGTATCCCCCCCTGCCACTGCCTCCTTAGTGCTGGGATTAAAGGGGCACACAACCAATGCCCAGCTTTCTGATCCATTTCGACTTAAGTTTTGTGCATGGTGATAGCTATGTTTATGTCAGCAGTCTTTCAAACGCCAGCATCCAGTTGTACCAGCACTATGTCTTGAAGATATTTTCTCATATCCATTGTGTAATTTTGTCTTCATTTTCCAACATCAAAAGTCAATAGGTATGTGGGTCCATATCATGGTGTTCAATTTGAGTCCTCTGGGCTACCTGTGTTTTTTTATTATTATTATTTATTACTTCTAGTTAGGGAACAAGCTTGTTTCACATGTAAGTCCCTTCTCCCTTTCCCTCCCCTCATCCCCATCCCTCCTGCCCCACCCCCAGCCTACCCCCACCCCATCCACCCACCACTCCCCAGGAAGGGTAGGGCCCTCAACAGGGGCTCTGCAACGTCCACCAAATCTTCCTGTGCTGGTCCTGGACCCTTCCCCATGTGTCCAGGGCCAGAGTGTAACTCTTCATGTGGGATGGGCTCTCAAAGTCCCTTCTTGCACCAGGGAAAAATACTAATCCACCACCAGAGGCTCCCTGGAATGCAGAGGCCTCCTTATTGACATCCATGTTCAGGGGTCTGGATCAGTCTTGTACTGGCCTCCCCGACAGCATCTGGGGTCGATGTGCTCTCCCTTGTTCAGGTCAACACTTGCTGTGGGTTTCTCCAACCCCTTCGCTCTTCATTCCTCCCTCTCTTCAACTAAATTCCCGATTTCAGCTCAGTGTATATCTGTGGATGTCTGTCTCTGCTTCCATCAGCCACTGGGTGAGGGCTCAAGGATGGATAATGAGAAGTCATCAATCTCATTTTATGGGAAGGGCTTTTAGGTTATCCTCTCCACCAGTGTCTGGATTGTTAGATCATGTCATCCTTGTAGGTCTCTGGAGATCTCCCTGGTTCCAGATCTCTTTTCTAACCTATAGTGGCTCACTCTGTTATGGTATCTCTCATCCTGCTCTCTATCCTCTGTTCTTCCCCAACTTGATATTTCTGCCCCCCATTTCCTCTCCTCTACTCCTCTTCTCTTGATCTTATTATAGCAGCTCCCTCCCCCCTCCCCTCATGTTCCCAATTAGTTCAGGAGTTCATGCCACTTCCATTCCTGGGGACCATTTATCCCTTAGAGTCCTTCATGTTTCCTAGTTTCTTTGATGAAGAGGATTATAGGCTGGTAATCCTTTGTTCTATGTCTAAAATTCATATATGAGCGAGTGAGTACATACCATGTTTATCTTTTTGTCACTGGGTTACCTCACTCAGGATGGTTTCTTCTAGTTCCATCCATTTGGCTGCGAATTTCAAGATTTGAATACTTTTTCTGCTGAGTAGTACTGCATTGTATAAATGTACCACATTTTCTCAAGCCATTCTTCAGTTGAGGGGCATCTAGGTTGCTTCCAGTTTCTGGCTATTACAGACAATGCTGCTATGAACATGGTTGAGCATATGTCCTTGTTGCATGAACATGTTTTTTCTCAATTTTTTAATGTAAATTAGAAACAATATTGTTTTTCAAGTCAATCCCAGTTCCCTTTCCATACCCTCCTCCCCTGCCAGGTCTACCTGTCTTTTAAATTAACATTCTATGTTGTTTTTTGATTGAGCATCAGTGGGGTTGTATTTACCTGAAACAAAATAAATTATAAGGAGCTGCTGATCTATTGCATGAGATCAACTCTACTTCTGGTAAGAGCTCTAGAGCATTTTGCTTCTGTGTTGGAATAAATGTCAGTAGCTTGAGTGTTAGAAACAACAGCTTTAGGGTCATTTTGAGGTAATTTTGTGAATGTTGTGAAGTCTGTGTTTATTTTCGTTTTATACACATAGAGTTATAGCGAGATGGCTAACATTGGTCAAGATTACCCGTTTCCTTTCCTATGTTTTCTTTGTTCTTTTGATTAAAAGTTGACAATATTTTCCTGCCTTATTTCTTAGCTTTTTCTGACCAACCCTTTCACTCTTTCCAAAATATTTTATATCTTTTTGATTGTTGTACCTTTTGACAAGTTTAGCCCTCATATTAAGTGAATTTGTGTACTGATTTTCTGTAATATACAATGTACCCTAGTTATATAAATTTACCTAAAAATGTTGGACCTTCACCAATGTGTCTTCATAAAATTTCTTATGTTATCACTTCATCATGGTTTTGGATTTGGGTGAAGTTGCTGTGGAGAGAAGGCTTAGTTTCTTTCATCTTTATCTTACTTGTTTGCCTCTTCACATTTTCTGACAAATCTGTGCTCTCCAGTTGTTGCTGTCTTCTTGTTTGATTCTTTGCTGTGTAAGTGATGGGTATGATTAATACATTGGCTTTGGATTTTTAAAACCTTATCATATATTATTTTCTCTGTCTCCTAAATAGGCTCAGGTATCAACATGACAAAACCTGGGGTCATCTGAGAGTACACTGATTGAGTGAGTTGTTATATCAGAATGTCTGATCTGCGTGTAAACGCTTGTGTTGACTGATGCTTTATGTGGGAAGAAGACTTCCCCTGAGGTGGCAATGTCTTTGAACATGTGGGCCTGGGATTGTTAAGAGAGCTAGCTGAGCACAAGATAGTGGCAAAGCAAAAGAGAAAAATCAAGACACAATGATTCCACATGTTGTCCCTTCAATGACTGACTTGAGAGTTTCTGTCTTAAGTACCCACTTCAATAGAAACTGGCCTGGGAGTAACAACCAAATCTCCTCATTACAGGAGCAGTTTTTATTCAGATAATTTAATTGCAGCAAAAGAGAAGAATGTTGGTAGTCTGAATGTACTTTTAAACATAAGCTTATGGGGAATGGAAATTGTTGGAGCTCTGTTGCTATCGGTATATTTCTGAGTGTGTGTGTGTGTGTGTGTGTGTGTGTGTGTGTGTGTGTGTGACTGAGAAAAGTCTTACTATCATATTCACTATGTAGTCCGAATTGGCTTGAATTCATGGAGATCTGCCTGTCTCTGCTACCATACTCAGCTATATTCATAACTGAAAATACTTTGACAGCCACCACTGGCAGATATCACAAATGACTTTAAGATATATTGTCCTTTACCTGGGTCCTCTGGTGAGATTAACCTGAATCACTTCAGTGTATTTTAGAAAATTAATTTCATGATGAGTGAATTATAATCAGAGTTGGGATTTTTATGTTGAGACAGGATATCTCTCCATATTTTATGCTGTCCTTGAACTCAGACTGGAAATGAGTTTGACCGCAAATTCACAGAAATTTGTCTCTGCTGCCCAGCTATTGAAAAATAGGCTGTGTGCTGAAACTTCCTATTATAATTTTATTATTTATTTATTTATTTATGTCTATTTAAATTCATGTGATTTTTTAGGTGTAGAAGTTGGGCATGCATGTCATGGTTTTGGTGTAAATATCAGAGAATACTTTTGAATGTTTGTCTTTTAAATTTAGCATGTTTGAGACAGGGTCTCTAGGTTTCCATGTGACATAGGTAGACTTTTCAGGATTTCCTCTGTCAGTGTCATGGTTCCTCCCTGTATCTGGGTGGAGTAGTGCTGCCGGATTCCTTGTGTTTGAATTCCCATGTGGTCCATGTAAATTATCTGACCTAGGGGTAGGTGTCTCAGAAACTTTTCTCTGTGGACTTAATCTGATCAGAGCATTGGAAGCAGGGAGCTGGGTGTAGGAGCAAGTTTCTAGTCAACTTCAACATTTTTGATGAATATATGGAAAGCAGCTTGCCTAACTCATGGAGGCCTGGTTTTTCCAGTATATTTTTGACATTCAGCACTTTGCATTTAACATTTACATGTAATTTTCATCCAAAGTTAATTCATGCAGGATGAAATTCTAGATTTTTTTATTGAGAAGAACATAGTTTTAGCAGGTATGAGACACTGCAACTCTGGCATGTGGGGATATAGCTCGACCAGTATCACTGGCCAGTGTTCACTTTATGGACACTGCTTTTAGTAGCAGTGGGAACACAGATTATAAAACTGGAATACTGATTTCTAGAAGTTATGAACATTGCTTTCTATTTCAGGTTTGTATTTTAAATATCGCAAATAGTTTAATAACTTTAATAAAGATGGTGATGTCATTCTCTTTCACAATACTAGATTCAATATTTTACTCTTTTGTCTTATCATTCTTATATTTCCCTAAATATAGCAATCATCCACAACACACCAAATAATCAAAAGCCTCCCACCCGCCAACATTTGGGGATGTGGAAGTCATGTTCTATAGACACTTACTGCTCTATGTGGATGTAGGCATTCTTAAGGGATCCCTAAGAAAATTGTACCTTATGTTCAACTCCTATGAAAAGCATCAGTGACTTTAGTTGATATATATATATATATATATATATATATATATATATATCCTGTGAAGCTCAAACAGTATCTATGTCAACCTGAAACAAATGCCCTCATGTGTCCTGTGGAAACAAAAGCAAAAGTTCTTCTCCAAAGCATTTGTTATTTTCATTTGACAAATATTTTACACTTTTTTAAAGTTAAGACATTCATAATGTATATAGAATCCTTCATTTCCACAGCCACTCTTTCAATTCCATTTACATCTGTAGCTATTTTACTGTATGACTTTTATCCTTTTTACTGCCAAAGCAAACATGAGACTGGTAAGCTACACATGGATCTTCTGCATGCTTTCCCAGCTGGCTATGCCTGCTTCTGAGTTCCTGAAAGCAAAGTCAAAAACTCACAACCCAGTCAGAGGTAGGTCACCAAGAACTACATACTGCTTTCCAAGAGCTCTAGAATTCCCATCATTGTGCTATGGCAGTCATTTTAACTGAGGTTACCCTTACTACTTATGGTACTGGCTGTTCAAGGACTCCCCAGTAGGCAGAAATTCAATAAGGAAACAATTATTTTCAGCTTTCCAGGCCTTATATGGAAATATGGCCCCATGTTGGGTACAGAAGTTTTACTCCTTTAACTCCTTAGTTTTCCCACACCCCCAGCTCTTTAGTTTTTTACCTTTTGTGGAGGGCACCTCCCAGGTCCCAAATAGATACACAGATACATGTTACTATTTATAAATACCTGGCCTTTACTTGGATTATTTCTGGCCAATTTTTCTTAACTTAAATGATTCCATCTATCTTTGCCTCTAGAATTTTTCCTTTTCTCCCTTTCTATGTATTGCACTTTCCCTCCTACTCATGACATGCTGTGTGGCTGGGGAGCTGGATCATACCTCTTTATCAGAACATATGGTGTTGAAGACAAACCAAGAATCACCACTTCACAGAATTAAACTAATATAGCATAAACAAAAGCAGCACATATTTACATTATTAAACCAATATTCCATAGCATAAAAGTAACACATCCTAAAATACTGTTCTATTGAAAAATACATTTACAATATGGTCAGTATCATGATTTTAGTTTCACATATGTATGTGGTACTTTAGAATGTCCTGAGCTATGAAGATGTGCATATCCACTTCACTTGCGAAGAGTGGACTTTGCTGGATACTTCTCAGAAGAATATCTACAAAGATGTGATGCTGGAGACCTACAAGAACCTCAATGACATAGGTAAGTGTATATTTTCTTTCACATTTTAAAATAATAGTACAACTGAACATTTCTTATTGATGCTCTTCTTTAATTTGATTGAGATAGAATAAGAATGTAGGAAATAAATCAAAGTTCTGTAGTTCTTTGAAGACAGTAAGTTAAATTTTGAACATTTATCAATAATATAATGTAATTACATTTTCTAGTATTATATTTTAGGATACAGTTGGGAAGACCTTACAATTGAAGAACATTTTTCAAGTTCTAAAAGATATGAAAGGTAATTTTCATGAAAAATTGATAGAAATGTGCCTCTGAAAAAAATTGAAATGTGTCCTGGAAGTTTCAAATTGAAACAAAAGTATAATTAAACACAGCTTAAAGTACAGTGATGATTATTAAACTCACACCAAATCATATACCTCAATTTCAGGTAGATGAAATGCATTTTATTAAGAAAGATGACAAGGAACCAATACTCTGAGAGATTTTACCACTTGAATCATCACACCATGAGTGCTATGCTGTAGAATTGTCAACCCATTTATTTCAAAATACCTATATGACTAAGGGAATACACATGGTTGAGGTGATAAATGTATCCCCAAAATCAACCACCCCACAGGAAATCTGGTATTACTCAAGTACTTGTGGTTACTTTTTAAAATTTATTGAAGGGGCAATTATTTTCAACAGTCAAGGGGAAGGTATTTTAGAGAAATGATAATCTCTCTAGCACATGTCAATAAGGCATGGAAAGTCAAATTGTGTTAATGTGCAATTCTCTTCTTTGTAATATTTCCTTTACTAGGTATATCATATATTACTCAGGATACAAGCCATATGAGCAAAGGGATATGGAGGACATAATATACCTCTCTCACAGAATATTTATAAGACATGTAGTAGTACCAGATTTTTGCATTCTTGTTGTATTTGATTCGAGTATACAAGTAATTTGTTTTCCAGCTCATTGATAATACACCAACAAGCCCACACTGCAGAAAATCACTATGAGTTTAGGACTGTGAAATACTTCTGTTTGTTCTAGTTCGGTTAGCAAATGTAGTATGACTCAAAGTGTAGGAAAATTTAAAAATACAGTAAGAAGGATAAAGTTATGAAATTTGCCAGTTCTTTTTAATATGTGAAAAATCCCATATAGAAACGGTTCTGCAAATGATAACCATAATAAAGGATTCTACCTTCACAGGGTTCTTCATAGATGCAAAACATAACCTTAAAGAAGGGGAAAACATGAGTGTAAACACAGAGATAACAGTGAATCATCTTTACAATTGAAACAATTTTAATATTAATTTATACAAATGTCAATACTCAACATTACATTGAATATGGTAAAGAATTTAAAAGTGTGAATTTTCCTTGCAGGCATAAAAGCAGCCAAACTGCAGAGATGGCTTTGATGAATACACAATTTGTTACAGCCTCTGCATATAAGAGTCATCCTCAAAGACATAAAAAAACACATACAGGAGGGAAACCCTATCTATGTAATCAGTGTGGTAAAGCCTTCACATTTCATAGTTGCTCTTCATGTGCATAAAAGAACACATACTGGAGAGAAGCCCTATGAATGTAATCAATGTGGTAAAGACTTTGCTCAGAACAGTAATCTTCAAGTGCATAAAAAGTTACATACTGGAGAGAAAGCCTATGAATGTAATCAGTGTGGTAAAGCCTTTGCTCAGCACAGCAATCTTCAAGTGCATAAAAAGTTACATACTGGAGAGAAAGCTTATGAATGTATTCAGTGTGGGAAAGCCTTTTCACAACACAGCAATCTTGTAACTCATAAAAGATCACATACTGGAGAAAAGCCCTATGAATGTAATCAGTGTAATAAAGCCTTTTCACGGCTCATTCATCTGCAAGATCATAAAAGAACACATACAGGAGAGAAACCCTATGAGTGTAATCAGTGTGGGAAAGCCTTTGCTCAGCACAGTAATCTTCAAGTGCATAAAAAGTTACATACTGGAGAGAAACCCTATGAATGTAATCAGTGTGGGAAAGCCTTTGCTCAGCGTAGTCATCTTCAAGCACATAAAAGAGTACATACTGGAGAGAAACCCTATGAATGTAATCAGTGTGGAAAGACCTTTGCATATAAAAGCAATCTTAAAGTGCATAAAAGAAGACATACTGAAGAAAAACCATATTAAGGTAATCACTGTGAAAAAGGAGTCTTTGAAATTATTAAAAAGATTATTCAACAGTGATATTATAAATGTAGTCAGTTTAGTTATATTTTGCACTTTTTACGGGTGTAAAACTCTGTGGGCAATCAATCTGTTAAAGCGTTTTCATGTTACAATCATTTTTAGTACCTGAAAAAGAAAATGAGGCCTTCTCATTATCGAGTATTTGGTTGGATCTTTAGCCATCACACTTCCAATCAGTTACACAACTGTGTTTATTTTGTAGAAGAAAGTTAAAAATGTCGGCAATATGTGCAAGCATTATGATGCCAATTTTTGTATTGTTGCTCCAGCACACTCATTGGAAAAAAACTAATTTATGAACTTAATAAAGCCTTATGTGTAGAGTAAATGGGTCAGCCAAAGAAACACACTCTGACCCAGGAACCAGGTCCAGTGAAATAAACAGACTTTGCCACCGAAACTGGAGCTAAAGAAACATACCCTGAAACAAGAGCCTTATGGTTGAAAATGGCCAGTGAAAGAAATAGTTTGGTTCTGTAACAAAAGGTAAACAGAAAAACTTTATCCCTGACTCTCTGACAAAAGATCCAAGTAAACATGAGTTCAAATCCAAGCAATCCCCAAGCAGGAATCCAGCCAATCCCAAATGAGATTAAAGCTCAAGGATTGAAATTTTACCAACCAACATGCTGAAAAATATTCTCTGTATAAAACTATACACCTAAGAAGACGTATATGAACCCTATGCTTGTTAATTGACAGCTGTCATTTTTCATACTGGGAGTGGCATTCACTTTCCTTGATTCCCCCCTCCGTAATAGATTTGTTCAGTGAGTTTCAGTGAAGACTTTCTTTTGCCACAGTGGATACAGAACTCCCCAGTGGAGAGCAGCAGAGAAGCAACATATACTTCTGATGGGAATCTCACTTAGGGGAGTAGAGCAGAAGAAAATTATTTTACTGGTAATGTAGCAGACTGCTACATTTCTGGAACAGTTTCCCCCATAGTTGAGTGAAGCATAAAAGTGACAATTTGAACTGGAGCTAAGAAGAAATGGTTATCAATGCTTGGAAACTTCCTACTGGAGAAGAGAAGAGAAGCAATGGACAATTATGCCAGTAAACTCTATTAGCAGGTTGAAGAAAATCTCATTTTAATAGTTCTCTGAGAGTAGCTGGAGTGCTACATACTCCTCAGAGACCATCCCCCGTTAGAACACAACTTCATTTATAGCCTGATATCTTGACTGTCAGGATACATTTTCCTCACTTCAGTGGCTTTCCAGGATATCTTTCCTTCACAGCTGTAGGTATAGCATGATTTCTGACTCTCAGGGTAGAGTTTTCTTCAGAGTCCTAGGTGTCCAGGATACATTTTCTCTAAATATTCAGGGATAGCTTGACTTCCAAACAAGGAGGGTACTTTTCTCTTCTGAGCTGCCAGTATTCAGGACACCTTCCTTTCCCAGTTGCAGGAATAGCTTGACTTATGACGATTGGGAAACCTTTCCCTCCATAGCTGTATCACTTGCACAGTGATTTTAAATCGATATCACTTTTAGATTTATGCTTCTCTTCAAGTGCCTGAAATATCTAATTCACATCTAAAACTTAAGGAATCATATTATTTTCTCTCCTGTTTATGTTATAATATCTATGCCACCTTATAAAATATTTAATTTGGCCCTTGGTTCCAGCGGGATACAAGATCAACATGAAAGTTGCATGGCAGCAGAAACAGGGGTGAAAGGACTCACATCCTTAAGCTTATTCATGAAGCAGAGAGTGGAAACTGATTTGGAGATTGCTTAATTGTGGGTTCTCTTTTGAAATATTTGAGATGTGAGCCAAAGTGTGATATAAGTGTGACAAATACAATTAGTGAAGCTTATTTTGATGTCTTTGTATTCCTTCTGTGCCTTTTGTTCTTTTTGTACTTTGACTTAGTGATAGATATTTTTCTGCTGCAATTTATAGAATGTTACCCCCATCATTAAAGTGGCCCATTGTTCATTTTTTTAATATCAGGCAGTGTGTTAAGTGTTTCTCTGAAAGTGTGGTGGTTTGTTGTTCCTAGTTATGTTTTTCATATTTTCAAAAATATCCTTCAGATTTTCTTCTTTAATATTAATCCTGGCTTGGATGTCGTTAATGATGAGGGATATATTTTAACTCATTATTCTCATGTGTCTGCCTCCTGAGTACAATTCCAAGTGTTGATGATATACTCCCAATATATGCTGTTTTTTCAACATAATTTAGGAATGTTAATGTTAAGTTTCTTAATATAAAATAATATAAGAAAGATTAAATACATCATGGGTGTATGTAGGGAGCTGCAGAAAACCGCACCCAAAAGATGGCGCCGGTTTCCGCCTTCCGCCAGCCCGACAGCGAGCGTTCTCTGTGTAAACAACTCCAAATATGGCAAAGGTCATGTATCCTCTTAATTCTGCTTGGAGACAACCTATCCTGGCGCGCCACGTAGGGTTAGGTGATTGGTAGATGTAGACTATATCAAGCCCCGTCTCCCTCGGCCCGGGGCCGCCGCCGCCGCCATTATACATTGTACAAAGCAAAGAGGTTCCCGATTAAACTGTGTTTGAAGAAGATTCCTCGGTGTGGCGTCTTTCTTGCTGGTCAAGGGTGGACGCCGCAAGTGGTGGCCCGTACGGGGACGCCGCCACCGCTGCGAGTGGTGGCCCGTACGTACGGGGAATCAGAACTTCTCACAGTCGGGGGTAAGTTCCCAAGGTAAGTGGAACTGTAAAGTCCGCGGTGAATGCGGAGATAGGTCTCCGGTAAAGGAGCACCAAGGTCCTCGGGAAAGAGGCGATAAAGTCTCCAGTAAAGGAGCAACAAAGCCCTCGGGAAAGAGGCGGTAAAGTCTCCGGAAAGGAGCAACACTGTTCGCGACAAAAGCGAACCGAAAGTAAAAAACCTCGCTTCTGCTTTAATTTGCAGAGTGAGAGTAAGTTAATGGACCCCGCTATTATAGTGGTGATTTGGCTGCTTTTTGACATCGCAGTGTGGGCTTTTATTTTCTGGTGGTGTTATCCGACTTGCAGTGAGAAATCAAAGGAGAAACAGAAAAGGGATAAGAAGCAAGTTTATCCTTCTCTAGGAAGGTTGAGAAAGGAGTTAAAAGAACCAGGAGAGGATTCAGAATCAGAGCAGGATATATGTGAGGATGAGGACATCATGGAGGAAGAGGAGGAAGAGATTATTGAGCTCATGGAAAAACATTCATTAAAAGTATCAGAAAAACAGCATCCTAAAATGGCGACTGTAAAGCAAGGGCACCGCCCTACCACTCCTCCCCCCTACTGCTCGAAAGAGGAAGTAGGAGGTCCTGGTTGCTCCACCTTCTGTCCGGAAGTGTGGTGTACGGTTCGCACTGAGCTTCAGGTTACTCAACCACTGGCTTATCCAGTTTTTACAGACGGTAACCAACAGAGATATCATGAACCAATTGACTTTAAAATAGTCAAAGCTCTGGCAGAATCGGTACGCACCTATGGGGTGACAGCAGCTTTTACAATTGCTCAGGTAGAAGCGCTCGGTCGCTACTGTATGACACCCAGTGATTGGACAAATTTGGTAAGAGCTTGCTTATCACCAGGACAATATTTAGATTGGAGAGCTTTTCAAATTGAGTTTGCCAATGATCAAGGTGCGATTAATCGTGCAGCTGGTGATCAATATTGGGATGTGGACATGCTTCTTGGTCAAGGACGTTTTGCACAGCAACAAACAGGATATCCTCCTCAAGTGTATGATCAGATTAATCAAATAGCCATTAGGGCTTGGAGGTCTCTGCCTAACAAAGGTGAGGTCAGTGGAAATCTTACAAAGATATTACAGGGTCCTATGGAACCCTTTTCAGACTTTGTGGCAAGAATGGTAGAAGCTGCAGGAAGAGTGTTTGGGGATCCAGATACTGCTATGCCTTTGATCAAACAGCTGATTTATGAACAGTGTACAAAAGAGTGCAGAGCTGCAATAACTCCATATAAGGGTAAAGGCCTTGAAGTCTGGATGAAAGTCTGTAGGGAGTTAGGGGGTCCGCTGACTAATGCTGGCCTAGCAGCTGCTGTGATGCAATTAACTAAGAAAGGTGGAGGTTCAGGAGCTTGCTTTAAATGCGGCAAGCAAGGGCATTTGAAAAAGCAATGCCCCGAGGGAGGAAACACTAAAGTCAATAACTTTGCTCCGCGCCCTAAGCAACCTGGCTTATGTCCTAGATGTAGAAAAGGAAATCATTGGGCTAAGGATTGTAGATCAGTAAAAGACATCAGTGGACAGCCTCTTGTTCAGGGGTATGGAGGAGCCCGTCCAAAAAACGGACGACGGGGCCCACGACCCCAGGGCCCACAAATATATGGGGCCATGGAGGATCAGAACCAGGAGCAGAGTCCCGAAACCTGGCCCTCTCTTCGTCATCCGAGGGACCGAGGAGAGCCACTACAGGCTCCGCGGGGCTGGACTTACGCTCCACCACCAGACTCGTATTAACTCCCAGAATGGGGGTCCAGCTTGTTGACACCGATTTTAAGGGACCCCTTGAGCCTGGCACAGTAGGTTTGCTTATAGGAAGATCATCTGCAGCATTGAAAGGTTTACGAGTACATCCTGGAGTTATAGATCCTGATTACATGGGTGTAGTAAAGATCATGGTAGAATCTCCTAGAGGGATTACAGCCATTTCTCCTGGAGACAGGATAGCACAGTTACTGCTTTTGCCAAGCTTGCATGACAAGTTTCCAGCACAAGCCAGAGAGAGAGGAGAGGGAAACTTTGGCTCCACTGGATCAAACTTAACTTTCCTAGCTTTAGACCTTGATCAACGTCCAACCCTTGAGTTAATAGTGAATGGTAAGAAAATCTTAGGCTTACTAGATTCTGGAGCTGATAAGAGCATCATAGCCACTAAAGATTGGCCCTCTGGCTGGCCTATACAGGTTTCTTCTCAAAGTTTACAAGGTTTAGGCTATGCTAAGGCTCCTGATATGAGTGCTAGACAATTGCCTTGGAAAGATCAGGAAGGGCATTCAGGGACCATGCAACCTTATGTGTTAGACTTACCAATTTCATTATGGGGAAGAGATTTGTTAAAGGATATGGGTTTTAAACTCACAAATGAATACTCAGAAACATCTCAAGGTATCATGAAACGAATGGGATACGTCCCAGGCCGAGGCCTCGGGAAACATCTGCAGGGTCGTACCAGTCCTATTATTCCACAACCGAGACCAAAGAATCTAGGTCTGGGTTTTTCCTAGGGGCCACTGAGGGAGGTATTCCTATTACCTGGAAAACAGAGGAGCCGGTATGGGTTCCTCAGTGGCCACTTTCCTCTGAAAAACTGGAAGCTGCTAAGACTCTAGTGCGGGAGCAGCTGGATCTGGGGCATATAAAATCCTCTGTATCTCCATGGAATACTCCTATTTTTGTCATTAAGAAAAAATCTGGTAAATGGAGACTGCTTCACGATCTTAGAGCTATTAATCAACAGATGCAAATTATGGGCCCTGTACAACGTGGTCTTCCACTTTTAACTTCTTTACCTGCATCATGGCCTATCATCTCTATAGATATTAAAGACTGCTTCTTTTCCATACCTTTGTGTGCCAAGGATTCAGGGCGTTTTGCGTTTACGCTGCCCTCTTGTAATCATGAACAACCTGATTTAAGGTATGAATGGATAGTGTTGCCACAGGGGATGGCCAATAGTCCTACTATGTGTCAGTTGTTTGTAGCAGAAGCAATTGCTCCTCTGAGAGTGGACTTTCCAAAGATTAGATGTGTTCATTATATGGATGATATTTTATTGGCTGCCAAAGATGATAAAACGCTTAATAAGGCATATACAAAATTGGTAAAATTGCTTGAGATGCATAATTTAGTCATAGCCTCAGAAAAGGTACAAAAGGACACTGTTGTTAACTATCTAGGGGCTAAGATTCTCCCTCATACAATTATTCCACAAAAGATAGAGATTAGAAAAGATAATTTAAAAACTCTTAATGATTTTCAAAAGTTGTTGGGAGATATAAATTGGATAAGATGTTATTTAAAATTACCAAATTATGAGTTGAAGCCATTGTATAATATTCTCAATGGTGATTCAGCATTAGATTCACCTAGGCAGTTAACTGCTGAAGCCAGAGAAGCTTTAAAGAAAGTGGAGACAGAATTACAAAATGCCAGCCTTAAACGGCTAATAGAAAATATGGATATTCTTTTGTGTGTGCTTCCAACATTCTCCCAGCCTACAGCTTTGCTGTGGCAAGATGGTCCGTTACTATGGATTTATTCTAAATCCTCCCCAGGAAAAACTATTGAATACTATCCTGCAGCGGTTGCTGACTTGGCTCAAAATGGGATACAGCAATGTATTCAATATTTTGGGAAACTACCAATTAAGATCATAATCCCTTATACTGCTCAACAAGTTAAGATACTTTGTGGAACTGTGGATGATTGGGCAATTCTTCAATGTGGATTTTCAGGAGAAATAGATAATCATTATCCAAAACACCCTCTAATGTCATTTTTTAAAGAACATCCAGTCATTTTTCCTAAAATGACTGCAGCAGCTCCTATTGCTGGAGCCGCAAATATTTTCACTGATGGATCCAAGACGGGCTGTGGAGCCTACATGATAGAGCATCAGGATCCAGTGCAATTTCAATATCAGCCTGGCTCCCCCCAGATTATTGAATGTAAAATTGTTCTTGAAGTGTTTAGAAATTGCCCGTTCTCCTTTAATCTGATTTCTGATTCGGCATATGTTGTGAATGCTGTTAAGGCCCTGGAGGTTGCAGGACCTATTAAACCTAATAGTACAGTTTGCAAACTCTTACAGGAGTTGCAAAAGTTGATCTGGCATCGCGATCAGAAATTTTTTATACAACATATTAGAGCTCATACCAACTTGCCTGGACCTCTATCAAAAGGCAATGAGATTGTAGATCTCTGTACTAGAGGGGAATATGTATTTTTCGCTTCCTCTATGGAACGAGCACAGCACTTTCACAAACAATTTCATGTATCTGCAAAAACTTTACAGCAAAGGTTTCAGCTATCTCGAGCAGAAGCTAGACAGATAGTATTGAATTGTCAACAGTGTATAACCTTCTTGCACCCCCCTAGCCTGGGGGTCAATCCCAGAGGGTTATTGCCCTTGAAGATCTGGCAAATGGACGTAACTCATTTTTCAGGATTTGGAACTCTTAAATATATCCATGTGTCTGTGGATACCTGTTCAGGCATCATCCATGCCACCCCTATGAGTGGGGAAAAGGCTCACAATGTCATTGGACATTGCCTTGAGGCGTGGGCTGCCTGGGGAAAACCTCAGCAATTAAAGACTGACAATGGTCCTGCTTATACAGCTCAATCTTTTACCTCCTTCTGTAAACAGATGGAAGTCCAATTAAACCATGGCCTGCCTTATAATCCCCAAGGACAAGGAATAGTTGAAAGAGCCCATCGCACATTGAAAGAATGTTTATTAAAACAAAAAGGGGGAATAGGCCATGGTAGGACACCAAAGGAACAACTATCTTTGGCTCTCTTTACTCTGAATTTTTTAAATTTGGATTCTCAAGGCCTTTCTGCTGCCGATAGGCACCAGACTCGGGCACCTGCTCAGAAGGGCTATGTAAAATGGAAAGATATCCTTACGGGTCTATGGCATGGACCGGACCCGGTATTAGCATGGGCGAGAGGTTCTGTTTGTGTTTTCCCTCAGGATCAGCAAGACCCGGTGTGGATTCCAGAGAGACTAACGAGGAGGTGCAACAAACAAGATGAAGCCTCTGATATTGATCCTGCTGCTGATCTTGACAACACCGTGGCTGATCCAGGCCAGAGAACAAATCCTGTGGGCCATAGCGAAAGCGTGGCCAATTCCTTTGCCTGTTCATAGCACATCTAAAGTTTTGCCTGTTTTCTTTTCTACTAGTTGTGAATTGGGTTTGCCTTGTGTCAATTTAGATCCTGACACTGCCCAGTATTCAGCCACTAATATTTCTCTCAATGGAGCATTATGCTTCTCCCTTATTAATAATTCTAACCCATGCATTTGGTTGAAGAATGGTTCTGTTGGCAATTGGCTTGATCCTCTTACTAATAACCAGATCTCGAGTGCTATGCTCACTGAAGCCCTGTCTCAGTTTAGTACAGGCGCTAGTTCTGGCTCTGGCACTGGTACAAATGGAACCAAAGATGTAAATATCACTACATTTCTGATGCTGATGGAGGGGCTCCGACCCTCAAATTCACGCTTTAGTCAAGAGAACTCCACTGCTCGACAAGTCTTGCCTTATTGTGCACCCAATCGAGGCTATCCACCTCATTGGACGCCTTGTCAGAGTCCGGATCACAAACTTAAGCAAATAGCTCCAGGTTTTGAATTTACTCCCCCTCTTGGCAAGTACCAGTATAACCTAACTCAGGGAGGTTCCCAAAGAACAGGCAGTAAAAATACCTGGCCATGGTTTCAATGGGTACTCTCCAACGAGCGTGGAGCATTTACTTCTCTTGAACCTTTTGCAGTTCTCCAGAATCTCTGCATAAGACTTCTTAATGTTTCTGGTACAAGGGATGAGAAGGGACCTTCTCTTAAGAATCTATCAATACATAAAGCTTTGAATAATCTCACTGTTCCAGCTAGCCCAGTATGCTTAAAAGCTCCTTTTTTCTTTCTGCTCTCTAATGCTACTGATGCTACCAAAGAAGTGATCTCGTGCAATTCGACTGATGTCTCCTGCATTGCTAGCCAATGTTGGAATGGTTCTGCTAATACAGCAGTAGTGATGAGGATTCCTATGTATGTTCCTATTCCAGTCAAAGTGGATACAGGAACGTTTCCCATTACGGAAATCATCAGAACCAAACGGGATTTTGGCATAACTGCAGCATTGGTTACTGCCATTACCCTTTCTGCAGCAGCGGCTACGACTGCCGCCGTTGCCATGGCTGCTCAGGTCCAATCAGCTGAGACAGTCAATGATATTGTGGAAAAAACAGCTACAACATTAACTACCTTGAGATCTATTGATGGCCACTTAAAAGCTGGCATTCTAACTGTGAACCAAAGAGTGGACCTGTTGCAGGAACAGGTGGATGATTTAGTAACCTTAACTTCCATAGGATGCATTCATTCCTTTTCTTCTTTGTGTATCACCTCCAGGATGGCCAATAATTTCACGGAGAACAGCAACCTGAGTTGGCAGCTGAGTGCCTACCTTCAGGGAAATTGGAGTCAACAGTTCGAGAACCTGACAGACACCCTGACACAACAGATTATTGCCGTGAATGCTACACGCCTGAGCCTGCCCACTGTTAATACCCTCTTAACTACCCTTAAGCGAGCCTTTAGTTTAGTTAAGGAATGGGCTGGAATAGGGGTTATGTTTTCCATGATGCTGTTAGCCATTTTTGTTTGCTTGTGGTGCCTATGCAGGATCAGGAAGTCGCAAAAATCCCAAGCTGCTATGTTGGTACAGGCCTTTGCTGCTGTGGAAGCAGGACAGTCCCCTCAAGCATGGTTATCCATGCTGACAGACAAATAGATGTCTGTCTCGCCCTTGCTGAGTGAGTAATGCGTATCTGAATCAGTCATGCTCAATGACGGGCACCTACCCTCATGCTGAGCGAATAAGCATACGTGTGTTGCCTTCAACCTAAGACATGAGCCTGTGAGGGTGACACAGTGACTCTTTGATGGGTAAGATAGGGACACTGGGGTTGAACCTAAGACAGAGATGACTGAAATCTGACAACAGATAGATACTGCTACTCCTATAATATTAAAACAAAAAGGGGGAACTGTAGGGAGCTGCAGAAAACCGCACCCAAAAGATGGCGCCGGTTTCCGCCTTCCGCCAGCCCGACGGCGAGCGCTCTCTGTGGTAAACAACTCCAAATATGGTAGAGGTCATGTATCCTCTTAATTCTGCTTGGAGACAACCTATCCTGGCGCGCCACGTAGGGTTAGGTGATTGGTAGATGTAGACTATATCAGGCCCCGTCTCCCTCGGCCCGGGGCCGCCGCCTCCATTATACATTGTACAAAGCAAAGAGGTTCCCGATTAAACTGTGTTTGAAGAAGATTCCTCGGTGTGGCGTCTTTCTTGTTGGTCAAGGGTGGACGCCGCATGGATCTTTCTAAGCTAGGCTAGCTTTGGATTCTCTATGTAGCAGAGGCTAACCCTGACTCCTCCTCCTGTCAATCCTTCCCAGTCCGGCCTTGGCCACTATGCATTATCTATTCTATGCTGAATCCATCCAAGCAAAGCATCCCATCAATTTAGCTTCAACCTCAGAATTTAATTTCTTTTGATTCAGTGTGTGTGTGTGTGTGTGTGTGTGTGTGTGTGTGTGTGTGTGTAAGAGAAAGAGAATCCTGCTAGCCCTGGCGAGCCTGGGACCACTATGTAGACAAGGCTGGTCTCTGCCTTAAGAATAAAGACTTGACCCAACACTCTATTCTGCACTGAGATTTTTAAATTACATTTATGAGTGTGGTGGTGCACAACTTTAATCCAAGCATTCTGGAGCTAGAAGCAGCAAACATCTGGATATCCGGGCTGCCTGGTCTACATAGCTGGTTCCCGGACAACTACAGTTCTTACACAGGAAAAACCCTGTATGGAAAAAACAAAACACATAATTGGAGACAGAATAGACTCCTCCATTACCCCAAAAGCAACTTCCCCACATATACAAACATGTAATGAACTTTGAGTGTGTTTAGAGACTTCTAGAAAAAAAGGCAATTATTATTTTGTGTATCTATAAGGATCAGAATGCAGGCATGGCTTGATTTGGGAATTTTCTTTTCCTCTTTGTGTATGTGTATTTTGGACTGGGGGTGTCCACAGAGGACAGAAGATGACATCAGATGACCAGGACCATCACTTACAGGATGTTGTGAACTACTAACTGGGTGCTGGAAACCAAACATGGCTCCCTGAGAAGAGCAGATTTAACCACTGAGTCATCTCTCCAGATCCTGCTTTGGGGATCTGGGTTTCTGGGATCTCTTACTATACTGTCTCCCCAATCAGGCTCACCCTGCTTAGAGGCAGAATCCCTGCAGGGCTACTCTGTCCTTGTCTACATCCCCCACTCCATCTCCTGAGACAGGGTTTCCCTGTGTAGCCCTGGCTATCTGGAACTCACTCTGTAGCCCAGGCTGACTTTGAACACATAAATCAGCCTCCCTATTCAGTGATTACATATGTGAGTCACCACGTCTACTGTTCAAACCCAAGCCTTACCAAACTGCAGGAATTGGACTCACTTTTTAGAGATGTGTCCTCTGGAGACAGAGAAGCCCTAAGGGCAAGTTTCTCCCTAAGTCTACTCTTCCAGAACAAATGTGTTTCCAGACTAAAACTGAGGAGCAATTTAACCACAGAAGGAAATTGTCGACCATTGTGTTCAAACCAGGAACTGAATTCAGTCTATAATAAATTGCATCATTGGCCCGGTGTTGGTGGTGCAAGCCTTTAATGCCAGCACTGTTGGGAGGCAGAGGCAGGTGGTTCTCTATGAGTTTAGGGCCAGCCTAGTCTACAGAGCATGTTCCAGGACAGGCTCCAATACCACAGGGAAATCTATGTCAAAACACACACACAAAAAAAAAAACTTACATTATTTTAACTTGTATTGATTTTTGCTCCCAAGTTCTACCCCCCACCCCAAATGGTTACTTTTTCTGTGTAGCCCTGACTGCCTTGCTAGTCAGCTTTGTAGTCTAGGGTAGACTTGAACTCAAGAGAACAAACTTTCTCTGGCCACCAAATGAAGCTAATTACGGTTAAGTGAGTTAACATGGCAGGAACACTATTTGCTGAGGGTTACACCAGTCACTAAGGAAGGTTCTAGCAAACAATGGATGTGCTCATGACACTTTCCTTTAAACACTGTCACCTGTAAAATCCTCACCTCAACTCCCTGAAAAGACCACCTCACCCACCTCAGCTTGTGCACTGCAGTCTGGAAAGCTGTGGCCTCACAGCCAAAGCAGTAGAGGACCTTTCTTCTTTCCTGGGAACCAACCAGACCCTGACTGAGCTTTATGTGACCAACAAGGCTCTAGGGGACACAGGTGTCAGGATACTGTGCAGGAGGCTGAGACATCCAGGCTGCAAACTTTGAGTCCTTTGATGAGAGATGGAACTCTGATTTCTTGGGGAGATTAGGGAATTCAGGAATGCTGGCCTCAGATTTGGGGGTAGAAATTATAAGTGATTGAGATGAAATAAAGACTGGATAAATGATGCTGGAGAGAAAGATCAACAGTTAAAAGCACTTGGTGATCTTACAGGGGACTGGAGTTGAATTCCCAGGAACCCTGTCAGGTGGCCACATTCACCTGTAATTCTAGATCCTGGGGATTCAACTCCCTTTTCTAGTATTCACAGTCATGCCCCTACCACACCCCCACAGGGACATTCCCATATGAAAATAATAAAAATTTAATAAACTGGCTGATATTGGAGTCCCACGCCTTTAATTCCAGCACATAGAAGGCAGACACAAGAGGATCTCTGTGAGTTTCAGGCCAGCCTGTTTTGCAGAGTGAATGTCAGGATTTGCTCTAAAGTAATGCAGAGATACCCTGTCTCACAAAACCAAAATAAATAAAATAACTTGATAAATAAAAGGTGCACATATTATACTGTCTTGAAACACAACAAATAAATAAATAAATAAATAAATAGGGAGGAAGGAGCCCAGAGAGTTTGTGAATATGTTTAATCCCAGCACATGGAAGGCAAATGCAGGTAGATCTCTCAGAATTCTGTAAAAGCAAGGTAAATTAGAGAGGGTGGAGTTAATTCCATCCTCAGAAAAAGCCTGAGAAATTCCCTGTGTAGCACAAGGATGAATCATCTGCAGTGTTTCTCTGTGGCTTTGGAGGCTGTCCTGGAACTAGTTCTTCTAGACCAGACTGGTCTCGAACTCACAGCAATACTCCTTCCTTTGCCTCCCAGAGGGCTGGGATTAAAGGTGTGCACCACCACCACCAAGCCCAGGTCACCCACTCTTACCCAGTCCTGAACGGCCAAGGTACATACCAACCTTCTTGCAGTTTGTTTTCTTAAAAACCCTTCACACAGTTGGAGAGATGGCTCAGAGGTTAAGAGCACTGCCTGCTCTTCCAGACATCTTGAGTTCAATTCCCAGCAACCACATGGTGTCTCACAACCATCTGTAATGGGATCTGGTGCCCTCTTCTGACCTGCAGGGATACATGCAGACAGACCACTGTATACATAACAAATCAATAAATATTAAAAAAAAAAAAACTTCACAATTGTGGCCAGGCACCATTTTCCTGCAGCTTCTGGGTCGGTTTGATGGACAGGGTCACTGACGAGTATTGAAAATTAGCATTAAACCTTATGAGTCTGCATCATAATGAGTTGGTTCCCTGGTGGTCTTTTTGGGGATCTCAGGAACTTGGCATAAAATTCCATGCTGGCCTAGGCAGCAGAGAGACCCTGTCTCCAACAAGCAAACTGAACATTGGGAGTAAGAAGGCTGGAGAGGTGACTGTGTGGTCAGAGCACTTGTTGCTTTTGCAGAGGTCCCAGTTGCCAGATCCTACTCTGTAGCTCACAACCTGTTCCAGGGGATCCAATTCCATTTCCGGAATCCAATAACTCCTGGTGACTTCCACTGGCACTGCAATATGAGGTTCAGTCTTGCATGTGTGCAAAATACACACCCTAAAACAAAACTTGCTCTGTTGACCAGACTGGCCTTGACCTCATAGTTCTGCTTACCCCCGCTTTAACAGACCCATGAACATTTGTGTAATTTGCAGAGGTAATTCAAAATAGCAAGCAATAACTCAGAATCCTTGCAGATATACCTAGAGGAGGCCAATACTTCCCTGCCCTGGCATCACCAGAAAATACTGTAGAAATTTTTATAAATTCTTCTACTTATTGACTAGACACTGTACTCACAACTGTGAAATATATACTAGAACAAACAAAAGTACAAAATGCAATGTGGGCTGGGGCTGTAGGTCCAAGTTTCCAGAGGCCATAGATCCAGCAAGATTGTTTGTATCTGCTAGCCACACAAATTCAGCCTCAACATATGGAGACAGCTGGAAACGTGGACCAGCTGGAAGACTGGCTGCCTAGATAGCATGCATGAAACCCAGGACAGTCTTCATATACATTTCATGCCAATGGTTGTCACCTGGAATAAAAACCATTTACAATGGTGTGCAAGGTGGCTAAAGTATTTATGAGTCAAAGTCAGGGTCATGAAAGAGCAAATAGAGCCATAGGGAGTCCCAGGCTAAAATCAATTTCCTTTTTGGACAGCTTAGAGTGATCTGGGTTTTGAACTCTAGTTCCCACAGGAGAGCTTATAATCATGCCAGCTCCAGGCAAGAGTATGTAGCTAGCTTCTGCATGTCAATATGGTAAAGGGCTCAACCTTGTACAGGAGCCTGCCACCAAGCATGAGGACAGAGATGCATCACAGGAACCAACATGGTGGGGACGTGACCTACGACACGGGGAGAGTAAGGATGGGTCCAAAGGTAGACAGGCACAAATGTAAACATGTCACCAGATGTTGTGGCTCTCTTACAGCTAGCAGTTAAACAGAGTCAGGCCAGCCTGGACAATTTATTTGGATTTTAGAACACATCCCCCCAAAAAACCCTACAAAACACTTGGCCTAGTAGCATATGCCTTAATACCAGAAAAAGATCACTACTCTGTTGCAACCTAGCCCCCATGGGGTCTCTAAGAGTTGTTTTCCAGCATAACCACAGGTACCTCCTGTTTGCCTGACATCACCCTACTGGGATCAATATCCTGTTGTGAACCCTTTGAACTGGGGTTTTTGTAAGATTGTATATAAGGCTGCTCCATAATAAAGGTGAGAGACATTCTCTCAGAAAAGGACCAGGAGTCTTGTGGTTCATCCAAATCTCCAGGGTTTCGCCCAATACTCGGACTTAGTGGCCAAGATCAGCCACACTACTCTGCACAAATTCCCTTTCTCAAAAAGTGCATCAATACCTAGAGTTAAAACTCAGTCTGTCAAAACAGCATGTCACAAGTGGATTGTATTGTATCTCAGATTCCTTAAGGGCCTTGATTCATTAGCTACCACCTCCCATTCTTCATCTGCAGAAACATACAAAATTTTAAACCCCAGAGAATTAATTTTGTGTTTAGTGTCATGATTGACAGACCTAAAGGTGAGCCGCTCTCCATACCTACTGTTCTGGCAAGCTCTGCCTACATCCTTACAGGGCTTCAAAGTGAACTGGCCCTTCCAGTGAGAAACAAAATGCAGGGGTACAAAGTTAACTCCTCCTGAGAGGAAAGAGGAAGCTACTAACATGGTAGTCTCCAGGAAAACTGGAGGTTGGAGTCCAGGGCTTACCTAACTGAAATTGGCATAAATGGAAGGCCAGCCCCAGACCACATGGAACTGCATAGCATCCAAGCTCAATACCTGCTAATGGAAGCTGTCAGTCTGCAATTAGACAAACTCAAGTGATTCACAGCTAGTTATCAAGTCCTGCCTCCAACTGTACCCTTGACATGACCTACCAGGCTATGCTTGGAAACCAGCCTTATAGCTGGAGTCCCATCCCTAGAAAGCACATGGAAGCAACCTTCTAAGTCATTCCCAACCCTTCCACATAATGTTAACATAAAACTGAAGATTAAAGTGCCAAAAGAACAAGACTTTATTGATCTTTAATGGAGAAGCCCAAATATGCCAACTGAACATGAGGATTCAAAATGACTTTGGACATTAAAAGTTAACAATGGGGGTTAGGGAGAGAGGTGGTTCAGTATAACAGGATTCTGGTTCAATACTCAGCCCCCACATGCAGGAGACGATACTGCATGGTCATGTTGCAGACACCATACACTAACAACTCCAGTGCTAAACTCTTGGCTGAGATTGACCAGGGCCAGGTCTCAGGTGTCCTCACTCAAACCCCCAAGAAGCCTGGAGTTCCCACTGTAGCTAGAATTGGCATTAGCTCTCCCCACCTAGTGTCTGGACAGTGAGTGAACACTAAGGTCTAGAACAGGAACAGAAGACTTTTCAGATGCTCCCAGGGGACACTCAAATGGTGTAGCACTTTCTACTCCATCCAGAAGAGTGCGCCACATTTGAGAGTCCCCAAGTGAGCAATTGCCGGTGCACAGAAGTTCCACGATGCCTTCTCCACACAGCAACACTCAAAAATGGGGTCACTTTCCCTTCACAAGACCTGGAGAGTGGCTCCCTTTTGAGTATGGCTATCTGGGACCTCACAAGATGGATCCAGATGGGCCTGCAACATTAAGAAGGGTCTAAAGCGTGTTAAATGGGCCTGGGGAAGATAGCTCAGCGGGTTAAGGGAACTTGAGGTGACAATTTCAATCCTCCCCACCTACTTCCCATCATTCACTTCCCTGCAAGCTTCACCGTGCACAGTAAACAGTAAATCTCTTAAGATTTGCCGCTATCCACAGCGCAGTCGGGAATGGTACCCACAGACAACACCCAAATGTGGAAACACTTTCCACTTTAGAAATGAGAAGAGCGCTCCTGACATTTGAGTGCCACCTCATGGACAGCAAACACCACCTTGCCCAGCTGCAGCGTTCTCTCAATCGGCTGCCCTCAAAACCTTGGCAGCACTTCTTCCAAGGAACAAAAAGTGTTCCCAGAGTGTGAGTGGAGCAGGTTGAGATCTGAACGGTGCTGTGCAAGTAACCTGTAGAAAAGCTGTTAGGAATCTCAGTTATTGTGTAAGACCTGAAAAATGGAAACAAGTTAAAGTTAATACCAAGCATGGTTGGCACCTTTTAATCCCAGCACTGTGGGGTTAAAGAGGGGAAGCCTACACTGGTCTACACACCACCCTCCCCCACTGAAAAGCCAAATTATGTATAGGCATATCAGTGTCCCTTCTCTGGCTGTCCACCAGGCTGGCCTTATACTCAAAATGCAACAGATTTGGATTTTCCACCCCATCGTTTCCTAATGGACCTATTAACACTAGCAATTTAAAGTGTAAAAGGTAGAGCTGGGCATTGCTGGTGCACACCTTTAATCCCAGCACTTGGGAGGCAGAGGCAGGTGGATCTCTGTGAGTTCGAGACCAGCCTGGTCTACAAGAGTCAGTTCCATGACAGCCTCCAATGCCAAAGAGAAACCCTGTCTCAAAAAACCTAAAAATAAAAAATAAACGGTTAAAGGGTTCAGCATGGTGGTGGCAGAGGTAGGTGGGTCAAAGCTACAGAAAATCCCTGTTTTGAAAATGGAAAAGATGGAAAAAAACAGGCTTTGCAGGAGCACACTTTAATCACAGGAAGCAGGATGCAGAAGAACGTAGATCTGAGTTCCAGGCTAGCTTGCCCTACAGAGTGAGTTCCAGGATGGTCAGGCTGGTTACTCAAGAAAAAACCCATATCTCCATAGAAATATGGAGAAACCCTGTCTCAAAAAGAAAAAAAGAAAAGAAAAGAAAAACACACCTTTAATCCCAGAGGCAGGTAGATCTGTGAGTTCCAGGCCAGCCTGGTCTACAAGAGGTAGTTCCAGTACAGCCTCCAAAGCCACAGAGAAACCCTGTCTCGAAAAAAAAAAGAAAAAAGAAAAACCAAAGTGGGGAAAAAATATATGGCAGGTGCTGCCCAGTTGGGTCTTTCCACCCCCACCCTGCTTTACAACTGTTTACCAGGGTAGGGATCTTATTTATGTGAAGCATCACAACTACCTTCATCAGTGAAGTATCCAGTGGAAAGGAATTCACCTGCAGTCCCCAGATAAGGGAAACTCCATGCTCCAATGGGGTTTCCAGGTCCCTGGTCCAAACAGACAACAATGGATGCAGTTGATGGACGAGCCTTGGAGAGGGCCTCCACTTTGAGGGCAGCCACTGTGCTGAGCCTCCAGATGGCAGCACCTGTACTACCCTGGCATGCCTTCATTCCCCTCATGTTCCCATCTGCCTGGTTTTTAAAAACAGAACCTGGCTTTTAAGTTGTCAGTCTTTGTGAAATCCTTTTCTCAAACAGTAACACTCAAAGCCTGGCAGCACTTTTCTTCCAAGAAAACAAAAGAGCCCCCAGGTTGAGTATCACAGGTTGAGGATCCTACAGGACCTGCACATCCACTTAAGGATTTTACCCATGTATTAATATGGGATATTTGTATATCAGATGCTGTATTAACACAGGGTTTCAAGAAAATTATTTTTACCCCAATACATAGATTTTAGGAGTGCAGCTCTTCTTTACACTCAAGCCTGAGCTGAGTGCCTGTGCACAAATGCTTTCTATGGGCTCAACTGGGATGCTTGTCCCACACAGTAAGGCACAAAGTGGAAGCACTTTCTCGTTCTGCTTCCGAGAGGGCAACCACTTTGATGACCACTATGTGGGTTGTCCCCTCCAGCCTGGGTGCTTGTGGACTCCCATTTCCCCTCCCTGGACGCTTCACTTACTGGCTACTGTGAAAGGGAGGCCTTTCTTCCCTAACCTTCCCACTCAACATTCTCCCCACCATGCCTGGAGTCCCAGCTCCCAGGACACTGCAGCTATCCCAGACACATGCTACCAAGGAACACATTGTAGCTCAAGTCCAAAGAATGCTCCACACTCCAGGCATTGGTGGTGCTAGCCTTTAATCCCAGCACTCAGAGGAAGAGGCAGGCAGATCTCTGAATTCCAGACCAGCTCGTCTACAAGAGCTAGCTCCACGGCAGCTTACAAAGCCACAGAGAAACCCTGTTTAGAAACTTAACCCCCCCAAAAAAAAATTGTCCCACACTTGAAAAATCCTGGATAAGCCACTAAGAACTGGGGAAATCGCTCTTTATCAACCGGTAACCCTCAAAACATGGTGACACATTATTCCAGAACACAAAGTGCCCCCACATTTTGAGTACCACAGGCTGACATGGTCCAGAGAGACACACAAACCTGAAAAAAATTCACATTGTATCAGTTCAATCATGGGTTGAAATGTTCCTCTCATCCCAAAATCCTGAGACATGTGCCCTAAATTGGTCTTCTTACATCCAAGGGTAAGCTTGTAAAAGATCAGAAAGCGCTCAGAAAAAAAGTCCGGTTTCAAAAAGTGACCATTGTAGCTTACCTCTCACCACTGCCAGGCTCCGTTATGGTCCAGGGCACATACATGAACAATATTCCCATCACACCCAAACTGCTTCCTGTCTTTACACGGTGGAGCAGCACCACAAAAGCTCAGCTCAGTGCCTGTGCACAAATGCTTCTACTCTGCTCAAGTGGGATACTTGCCCCACACAGTAAGACACAAAGTGGAAGCACTTTCTAGTTCTGCCTCAGAGAGGGCAACCACCATGATGACCACTATGTGGGTTGTCCCCTCGAGCCTGGGGGCACCTCGAACCCCCAGGTCCTCTCCAATACTGCTTCAGTTCCTGGCTACGGTGCAAACGATGTCCTGAGTCCTTCCTTCCCACTCAACATTCTCCACTCCATGCCCGTGGAGTCCCAGCTCCCAGGACACTGCAGTTAACCAAGACATGGGATACCAAGGAACCCATTGTAGCTCAAGTCCCAAGAGTGCCCCACGCTATTCAAATGCTGGAGGAGTCACTAAGAACTAGGGAAATAGCCCCTTTGTTAGCCGGTAATGCTGAAAACCTGGCAGCACTTTATTCCAGAACAAAAAGTACCCTCATAGTTTGAGTACCACAGGCTGACATGGTCCAGAAAGCAGCAGAATCCTCTGCGCCAAAAACCTGAATGATGTATGAAATCGGGGATACGGGTTAGTATCAGGTTCCAAAACGATTGGTAATTCAGCTTCTCCAACAAATGCAATTGTCTGGGATCCTCTCTGGAAATCCTTCAAGCAAGTGACTACCACTCCACGCTTTGTGACATTCATAGCCTCCCCCCATGCACACACACTCCTAAATTCCTACCTTGTTGAAACTAATCTATATCTGCCTGCAGGCCGCTGGATTCTGTGGTGTGGGACAAATCCCAGCTGCATGAGGGAACAGGAGGCAGAATGCGCGGCCATGCTGATTTAAAATTCCAGTTTTTAAATTAAAAAAAAAAGCAACCTAGTGCTGGCTAACACCTTTAATCTCAGCACTGGGCAGGTTCGGCAGGGGCAGACCTGTGAGTTTGAGGCCAGCATGGTTTACCGAGCACTTTCCAGTACAGGCTCCAAACTGTAGAGAAAACCCAAACTACTAAAGCAGGCCTTGGTGGTCTGGAGGAAGGCAGATCTGAGTTACTCAACCTGAACCATGTTGCCTAAAATAAATGTGTCTCCTCCAAAAACTGAGGGAACATATCCATGCCAGGGCTACACACCTGCCTCTCAAAGCAAAGGTCCTAGACTACAACATCAGAACTGAAAAAAAATACCTTTTTTTCCAGAAAAGCCAGACTCGAATCGCAAGCAGCAATAGCAAGGTCAGGATGGGTAGAGTAGAAAACGTTGAGAGAGTCTGAGGGCTCATTGGCCCCCTGCAGGGGAGGCTCTGGTATTCCTCCCCCACCTGGAGCCATCCATACCCAATCCCCACTTCTGTCCTCCATGTTAGCTTTCCTGGGGCACAATGACCTTCCCAGTCTTCCTTGGCCCCACTTCTAGAGGAGGAAGTGAATTTGTCTGTTGATGTTTAAATGGCTACAGTCTGGGTAGGGTGGTTCCTTTTTTGTAGCAATTGGTGAGGCTGAGGGTGGGGGTGGGGGAAGGATCACTGTTGGTTCAAGGCCCTGGGGTCTACAATAATAAATTCCAGACTAAGCAGGGTACATAGTGAGATTCAGTCTTATGTGTTTGTTTGTTTGTTTGTTTGTTTGTTTGTTTTCCAATATGGGGTTTCTGTGTGGTTTTGGAGCCTGTCCTGGTTGGAACTCACAGAAATCTGCCTGTCTCTGCCTCCAGAGTGCTGGGATTAAAGGTGTGTACCACCATTGCCCTGGTTCCAGACATATTTCAATGCAGTTTAGATCTATTGTTTATGGAAGAAGTAAAACTTGTCAGCAAGCAGCTAGATCTTCCATTTGGGGAAGCAGATAAAGATATTGATTTGGCCCTTGTAGTAGCAATACCTGTAATCCCAGCATTAAGAGATAGAGGCAGGTGGATCTCTTGAGTTTGGGGCCAGGACTACACAGAGAGCCCCCATCTCAATGAATAACAACAGCATCGAGGATACAGGTTTTAGAGTCTAGAATACTGGATTCCTTTTTATATTTTTTCTCCCTTTATTTATTTGGAGACTGGGTCTTTCTAGGCTAAACTAGCCTTGGATTCTCTATGTCGCTGAGGATAATCTTGAATCCTTCTCCTGTCTCTACTTTCCTAGTCTGGCCTTGGCCACTATGCCTTCTCTATTCTGTTGCTGAATCCAACTAAGCAAAGTGTCCCATCAAATTAGCTTAAAACTCAACATTTTTATTTTGTGTGTGAGAATTTGGTGTGTGTCTGTGTGTGTGTGTGTGTGTGTGTGTGTGTGTGTGTGTGTGTGTAGTTATATGCATGATAGTTACTTGAGAAGCAGAGGCTGGAGGATGACTATGAGTTACTACAGGCCAGCAGAGCTACATGAAAAGGATATCCACTGAAGATTCTAGTGGTCATTGTCCTCTTTGTCATGCTGTAGAAACCATGATTGTATATAGTTGATGGACAGTGGTGCCTGTGGCAAAGTGGCAGCCAGGCAGAGTTGGAAAAACCATCTTCCAGGGAAGAGAAGGATGCTGGCCTGATTGAGAACTGGGTATCCAGACCTCATGACAGGTAGACATCTCCTTTGGGGATGTACCGATTTGGTCTTGCCTCCAGGAGGGAGAATCATGAATTTCTACCTCAACCTGGGGCTTTAGACCTGCTTTCAGGACAGCATGAACATAAGAAATTCATGTGTGTTAAAAATAAAAAGAATGACCAGGCAGTGGTGGCGCATGCCTTTAATCCCAGCACTGAGGAGACAGAGGCAGGCGGATCTCGGTGAGTTTGAGACCAGCCTGGTCTACAAGAGCTAGTTCAAAGACAGGCTCCAAAGCAACAGAGAAACCCTGTCCGGAAAACAAAACAAAACACAAAAAGAACGAAAAAAGACATCAGATATCTTGAAGACTGGCATTTTGCCTCAGATTGTGAAGTCCAAGCCTCAGAGTTGTTTCCCAAAACTAAGAAAATCCCCCTCTGAGCTTGAAGTCACAGCCTGAGCCAGGCTTCTTCTCAAGCACAGCACAGGTAGCCTAGACTGGTTGTAAGAGGTACGGGTCCCCCCCACAAACACCCCCAGAGCCACTGCACTGTCATGATGCTGCACGGCTCAGGTTCTCAGGACCCCACAGCCCAGTTTGACCATGGGAAGAACCGGATCAAAGGAGAAACCACCTCGTGTGGGAAGATCACTCCGGGAGGTCTAAACACTATTGTCCCAGGGTCCCTGCATCTTGCAGCCTTTGCTAAAAGAACGCTGCAGCCCGGCTAGGAATCCTGGGTCCATCGCAGGCCTTTGTTGACAATGGTCCTTAGGAATGACTGCTCGCCCTTGTGTGTACCCCATCACAGATATCTGTACCCGGGCCCCAAAGCTGTCTCCTGACTCAGAGGCTGAACTATTGGCAATGTCCTGAAGTGACAGCAGGGGGCGCGCATCTCCGTGTACCTGGAAGGACCCCCTGAGCCAGGCAATTCATTTGGGACAGCTCTCTTGGGTCCTGACAATAGACAGTTCCTCCAAGGCTGAGTGTCCCTGGCTGAGCTCTTGTCCCTCATGACTCCAGCATTTGAAAAACCAAACACATTTTTGTTAAGCCCATGTCTAAACAGCACAGATCCTCACCACTTCTAGGAGAGAATCCGGAAACCCACAGCTCGCTGAATGCTAAGCAGTAGCTATAATGTTCAATTTCATTTTGACAAGGGGTCTCGCTGTGTAAGGTAAGCCAGGTGACACTCATGACCAGTCTCACCGTGGCACAACCCAGAAGTAGGTGGGTCTCTGTGAGTTCGAGACCAGCCTGGTCTACAAGAGCTAGTTCCACGACAGCCTACAAAGTCACAGAGAAATCCTGTCTTGAAAATCCAATAAAAAATAAAATAAAAATAAAGGTCTCAGCATGAAGCTTTAGGCGGATAGCCTAAACCTGGTTTTGGACAGTAGACAGGCCTTGATTTCCTGTGTCTGGATCCCTGTGTCTCTCCTTTTGAGGGCTTTTGTCGAATAACTGCTCCAACTGGCTCAGCCCATATATATTCTTTTTCACATATACACATTTATTTATTATTTATTATTTATTTATTTATTTGTGGGCTCCTCTGGGTTTCCCAAGGGAGAAAGGGCCTCCCTCTTGAGTGTCACCCCCATGAACAGTGGCAGCCTGGAGCCCAATAACAGCAGTCAATGAAGTCCCAGCTCAGGACTTGTCTGTGTGTCCACTTAGAAGTCATCGGCAAGGCCAACTGATAGAGCTGGGTGGGAAGAATGGGGCACAGGACTGGCTTGTGTCGCTCTTTTTCTTTTTGGTTGTAGATTTACAGATGTATCCTTGTGGCTGCTCTTGGCCACTAAGTTAGAGTATTGGGCAAAAGCCTGGTAATATGGATGAACCACAAGACTCCTGGTCCTTTACTGAGAGAATGTCTCCCACCTTTATTGTGGAGCAGCCTTATATACAAACTTACAAAAACCCCAGGTCAAAGGGTTCACAACAGGATATTGTTCCCAGTGGGGTGAGGTCGGGAAAACAGGAGGTACCTGTGGTTCTGCTGGAAAACAAATCTTAAGAGACCCCATGGGGTCTGGGTTCTAACATCTCCCCCTTCTTTATATATATAACAAAACAGTTATCAAGTAAAAACTACAAGATTTTAACCATTCTATCGTTGTGTGTTACTATAACTATCTATCTTCAACTCCATCAAAGATCATAGAAGGACAATATATAAACTATAGAACAAACAGAGACACCTTGCTTCCTAGACAGGCCATAATGTGTCTGGCAGACTTCTCAGAAAGCCGGAAATTCTAAACTGTCCTGCACTGGAAACAGTTTAGAAAAGAGTAGCTTTTTGCGCAAATGGCTGGTCTTGCCATGTCAAAGTCAAACTCTATAACGAGTTTCTTGGATGCCCCTTTTCCTCTCAGTTATAATTGGTGTTCCAGGAGCAGGAGCACTATATGGTAAATAATATCATTCAATACATGTTAGCCCAGATTTTAGCAGACTGTTAATGAGAGGATTGGTGGCAATATGTACATATGTAAACAGAGTAGCCCAGACTGGACTTCACCCTCTGCTCCCTTTGTCTTAGCCTCCCTCCTGAGTACTGGGGTTGTGGGTGTATGCCACAGTCCTGGTTGTACGTGTGTGTGTGTGTGTGTGTGTGTGTGTGTGTGTGATGCATGTTTGGAGGGGGTGCACATGCCATCATGACCATGTGGAGGTCATAGACCAACTTTGTGGAATCTATTCTGTCCTTCCACCTTTCCCTGATTTCCAGGGATCAAACTGAGGTCTTTAGTTGTGTGACAAACCCTTTAACCCATGAAGCTGTCTGACTAGCCATTGATGTACATTGCTAATTGTGCATTATCTTTTGTGTGAATAGTAAATTTTTAAATGGAATAAAGCATCTATTTTTAATCTGAAACTGTATCTTGAGGCGTTACTAGGTCAACAGGCCAATGGCCCTGTGCTCAGGCTGGGGTCCTGTGATCTAGGCTGTACTCTGGAGTAGAAAGTTACTTTCCTTGTTACAGCAGGGTGGAGTTCAGATCATGTGTCTTCACTTACTGTGATGTAATTACCACCGATTTTTACCTTTCTCATTTGTCTCTCTGTTTTCTTTCTGTCCCCAGTGCTTCCTTCTGTGCTGGTTCCCAGGCACAGTGAGTACAACCCTCAGCACAGCCTTCTGGCACAGTTCCGTAACTTGGGACAGAATGAGCCTCACATGCCACCAAACGCCACGTTTCCAGATTCCTTCAGGCAGCCCAGCACCCACCCATTTCCCCACTCCCCCAACAGCAGCTACCCCAACTCCCCAGGCAGCAGCAGGAGCAGCAGCACCTACCCTCACTCCCGCACCAGCTCAGACCCAGGCAGCCCTTTCCAGATGCCAGGTAGGAGGGGGTATTCAGGGACTCTGCCTGCCTTGGGAAGGTGGATAGGGGTGGCCTGCGGGGGGGGCGGGGCTGCGGTGGGTGGAACCCTGAGCACATCCTGGTGAACCAGTCTTGGAGAATATCAATGTAGGGAGGGGAGTTGTACATACAGCTGGAGAAGAGGATGGCTTGTTTGAGTCCTGTTAAGTTTTGAAACTGCTGCATCCTTCTTTGAGTGGCACAATTGTTCATGTCTCGGCTCTCCATAAAAAGAAAGGGGAAAATGTCATGTTACACACACTGCTGTTCTGAGAAGCGGCTTCGGCGAGCTTTTCCAACATCGAAGAACCCTTGTTATCAATGCAGCCGCAGAAGAGCTAATTACTGGGGTATCTGCCCGCCCCATTTAATTAGATTCATTTAGCCAGTGATGTAATCCCAAGAAATATGTACTTTTAACATCAAGGAAATGCAACAGAAATATGGGGAACATCTGCTTGTTTAACTTAGCAAAGACAAAAACCAGTTATTTTCCTGTTTTAGACGTAACAGATGGTGTAATAGTGACTAATTAGAGGATTACACTTTTCAGATTACAGGATAGTAAACAAGCATCTCAAATATTAGTGCCACAGCTCTTGCCAGTCAACATCAAGAGGGACACGATAAATAAAACATCATCATGAAATGCATGGATATTTTTGTGTGGGAAAATGATGGGACGGGAGGTTTATAGAGCCACTCAAGGTGCTTTACATTAAATTTTACTTCAGCATCCATGATGTACCTTCAGGAATTAAAAGGTGATCCATGCTTTATTGTTTCCTCTTTCTTCTTTTTAAGCACTTAGTTTTTAGCTTGTTTATTTTGATTTATGTTTCTCTGTTTGGGATGAAGATGAGAGACAGTTTATTTTAATAACCAAACTAATAATATTTGATGGTTTCCTAGCCACTGATTCTCTGGCAAGCCCATTGAGTCTTCTAGATGGGATAGTGTCGAAAAGGTCTGTTTTATAGGGCTTTTGAACAGGGGCAACCCCAGCAGAGCCCCAGTAAAAGAATCAAAGGCTATCATTAGACTTCCTTCTTCTCCTTGACTGTCAGAGATTAGCACAGGGGCTTGGGAGGAAAGAGGAAGGGCTGTGATCTGTGGGGGCTGGTAGAGCACCACCAGCAATGACCCCTGTGACCCCTGCTGCTGCCAGGGTTGCTATGCTGTAAGTTCATTGGGTTCCATTGAGAAGAGACTCTGCGTTTGCTCCTGGCTTGAAGCAAGCAGAGTTAACTTCACTGCTGCAGCAAGAGTCTACAATGAGAGGAGGGACATCACCATGCAGGTTCCAAGGCCTTCTGTCTCACTGCTCTTCAGCAGCTGGGTTAAGATTCTGCCTGGGACTGGGAAGGGAGGAGCTGCCAGGGAGCCCTGGAGAAGCTGAATTTGTTATTTGGGTTCTACAATTGTTCCTAAGTATTTATCCAAGCATTCGTGGATCCCTACTGCAAAATTTTGTTCTTAAGTGTCTGCTGTACATGCTGGGTGGGCTCACAAGCCTATGAAGAGCTTTGTTTTCAAGTCAGGAAAAGGAATGCCCTGTGTTTCACAGTAAGAAAATGCCAGGCTTACGTGTGTGTGTGTGTGTGTGTGTGTGTGTGTGTGTGTGTGTGTGTGTTTGGTTTCAGTAATCATATTATTTTCTGGAAACTGCTCAGAAGGGTCTATGTAAATTCTGAAATGGAAGACAGCTAAGATAAGCTGATTTATTGCCTAGTGTTGTATTATTGGGTATTTTTAAATTTAGTCATTGCTTAAATGGTTGGGGTGAAGGTAGAAAGCAGATTGCTTAAAGTCCTGGGAAACTAAGTTTCAATTAGTAGATTGTAGCAAGCAGAGAGTGAATTCCCGCCCATATGTTTGCTCTCAGGCCTGGGAGAGCTTCCCCCTACTAAGTCCTGTCAGGAAGTCTTACCCCAGTAAAACGAAACCCCCGGGTTCTTGGGGTCTGCTGCACAAGAGCACATCCATAGACTCTTCTAGGTGGATTTAAAGTGACCTGATCCTAGATAGGCATGGGACTCCAGGGACTGACTTACCTTTTCTTCTTCTCACTTAAATGTCACTGGAAGCAAATTTTGTGGACGTGATTGTTTTCAGAATCTATACCTAAAGGCTAGTGTCTTCAGCATCTAGTCTTTAAGAGGTGGTGGTGGGAGAGGGGGTAAGGCGGGGCCTGATGTAGCCAAGGTTGACCTTGACCCCTCCATCTTCGTGTGCCACTGTATAGGCCAATCTTTCAGCAGGAGCTTGATTTGGTTTGAGTGATTAGTGATCTCAGCATAAGGAGTCAAGGACTTCTAGAGCCCAGGGGCTCACTGACCCAGCAGCCTGGATTGCTGTAGAGCCCCAAGCCTTGGAAGACCTTGCTCCCCTACCACCACCAAAAAAGTGATGGCTGATCAGTGGGCACAGGCACCTGTTGCTATCGTGAGACCCAGATGGTGGAGAGACCTAACTCATCCAAGTTATGCTCTGACCCCCAGATGTTCCATTCCCCACCATATGTAAAAGGAGTGCCTGAAGCATGTAATTTTTTTCTTTCAAACTTTGTAGCTGACATACCTCCACCTGGTTACCTGCCTCCTGAAGACCCCATGGCCCAGGACGGCTCTCCGCCAATGGACAAGAATATGATGGCACCTGCACTGCCCTCCGAGATCAACAGAGGAGGTAAAATGAGTTGTCAGAGTGTTGTCTGTATGTCCTGTCCTAATGTTACTTTTACTCATTTAGACCTTAAAAAGGTAGCTGTTTGAGAAACATGGAAAACAGGTTTGTTGTTGTTTTAAGAGTAATGGAAAGAATTCTCTAGAACCCATCTTTTTACTTAAACTCTGTCACAGTCCAATATGGGATCTCAGAATTGAATATGGAGGTCTCAGATTCCCACTGGTCTCTGAAACAGCCGTAAGCAGTGCTCTGCCACTTTGTGTTACATAGTTAGGTGAAGTGACTTTCCATTATTGGTGGTTTGAAAACAAAACTGTCAGTCACCTCTGAAGACAATCTAAGATGCTGTATGTTAACCAGTGTTGAATAATCAGCCAAGATTTATTAGTTATGGAAAAATAAACAAGCATATCTGTGTCCTTAGCATGCTAATTTGCTTTCACCTTCAATAAATGAGTAAGTGATACATATTATCATATATACATTTATATACATATATGTACATATATCAAATAACTGTTTAAAATGCATCTGTTTATGATTTGTTACCTATAAATATGGGTTTGTACGGCTGTTTCACATACCTATATACACAGGAGTTTGTTAAAGATGTCTGTGCTTACAGAGATAGAGGGAGGAAATGATTGAGTCCTGTTTTACATAACAAATACATCTGTTATTTATATGCTCATGTGTTTTCCCGTCTTCAGTAATTAAAAACTTGAGATCCTGTTGTCAGACATATCTTTAAGTTGGCCTTGAGGAACAGGCCATCCACTGTAGTTCAAAGCAGGCTCCCATGGGTGATCACACTAGAATCCATACAGCTGGTCTCCCCACAGTTGCTGTGGTGTCAGAAGAGACACACATATGCCACATCTGTTTTATGGCCTTATCTGAAACAAGTAATGGTATTTGTTTCCTTCTTTCTGTGATTGTCCCTAACTTCATCACCAAAAAATTTAAAGGAAAAGATTTTACCCCCTGTCTTCGTTCCACCGTGCTCAGCCAGTTTTACAATGCGGTTTCTGATTGGGGTGCTCCAGGTGTAACTGTGAGCAAATTTCTTTCCTTCTTGCAGATGTTCAAGCTGTTGTTTATTAGGAACCAAAGCACTGGTGCTCTATTGTGTACTATGAGCTCAAACACCGCGTGGGTGATACATTCCAGGCCTCCTCCACAAGTGTGTTGGTGGATGGTTACACTGATCCTTCCAACAATAAGAACCGTTTCTGCCTTGGGCTGCTCTCCAACATTAACCGGAACTCCGCCATAGAAAACACCAGGCGACATATTGGAAAAGGTGCGTGTCCCTTTACCCCTCCTGCAAACGTTCATCTTTTCTTCCTCTAGAAGTGACCCCATCATTCTTGTGGCAAATGCCAAATGTTCAGATGTTGCTGTTTGAAGTATCTTTCTAATTCATATTATCTAGAAATTGCTCCAATCATTGATCTAAGTGGTTTTCCAACTCCCATGCTATTGATAGGTGCCAGCTGACATTGCCATATTATTATGGTGCACTGTTCTGTCCTACATTTTGTTATAAATGAAATATCTTTTAAAACAATTCTTACATTTATTTATTCCATGTTTGTGTGTGCATGCGTGTATGTGTGTATAAGTACCTTGGTCAGAGGACAGCTTGTGGAAGTTAGTTCTCTCCTTCTTCCATGTGGATACTAGGAATCAAACTCAAGTCATCAGGTTGGTGGCAAGCACCTCTACCCACTGAACCATCTCAACATCCCACATATCTTTCATAAGGGACTTAACTATTTACTAGTGTTAGATTAAAGCAGTTCTATAACATTTATATGTATTTTTATATGATTAAGTCAATGAGCACATGTGTGGGTAGTGCTCAGAGCTTAGCTTTCCCTGTGGAGTAAGGAACAGGCAATCAAGAAGGGGTGTGGCATTCCTTGGAAGTGTCAGTATAAAATCATAATTTAATGACATGACATGTGTTTATATGCTGTTGTGCATGTGTCTGTTTGGGAGCCTATCTATATACCCTCTGAATATGAATGTAGTTTCTACCTTGTGTGCTGAGAAGGCAAAGATACAAAGTAGCAATAAGCACATCTAGTGTCCAGATCATTGCTCCAGATATCTATCCTCACTGAGGCAAACGGGCTACCTCCAAATCTGTGATGAGCTGCACCTGGTGCAGCTTTGTTAGTTTCTGAACACAAAGGTTATCACAAGCATAACATAGTTAGCTAGATGTCTGTCACAATGGCTATGTGAGTGGCCAAATTTGACTCTGCCCGGGTGCCTTTGAGCCTATGACTGACGTGGTGTATCCTCTCACAGGCGTCCACCTGTACTATATTGGAGGAGAAGTGTATGTCGAATGCCTGAGTGACAAAAGCATATATGTGCAGAGTCGGAACTGCAACTACCATCATGGGTTTCATCCCACCACTGTCTGCAAGATCCCCAGTGGGTGTAGCGTGAAAATTTTCAACAACCAAGAGTTTGCTCAGATACTGGCACAGTCTGTGAACCATGGTTTTGAGACCGTGTATGAACTCACCAAAATGTGCACCATTCGAATGAGTTTCGTGAAGGTGAGCAGTGCCCGCCCATCTCATTCAGGCCTGACCCCCACCTCACCCCTGCTATTTACAATATGTATATCTGTGCCTTCCTGGTATATATTCCTATCAGTGCCCAGCAAGAGCACCATTGTCCAAGAGGTTGTCATGGGAAGATAGAATATAGTCCTCTCCTCCCACCTTGCAGGTCCCAGAAATGGAACTCAGGTCTACAGGCTTGGGGACAGGCACCTTTATCTCCCCCTGCCTTCCAGTCATCATGCAGTTTATTCCGGGTCAAGCTAAGGGTTTAATAGAGTCCAGGCTGGAGCATGCCTTATTCCAGAAGCAGGCAGCCTCGTAAGTCTGTGTGTCTCAGCAGCCCTTACGGCTCATCTCAGCCTGGGGAGGGACAGCCTAGTGAATCTTGTCAGTTTCAGTAAAGGTTTTACGATGTCTGCTTCCTGAGTTTTAAGGACTTTGCCTAGAGGGTGGAGTGTTTCACCTCCCCTTAAAACATTCAGCAATTCTGGAGCTTCCCTATAAGACAGAAGGTTTTATCTTTGAAGAAATTGCTACACAACATGTGTAAAAGGTGAGAGAAGAACCAACTTCACAGATTTGTTCTCTGAGCTCCACATGCACACTGTGGTGTACATAAACACACATTCATGCAACAACAACAAAAAGCTGGGTGCAGTGCTGTGTGTAGTCCCAGCATGGGAGACAGATAGGATCCCTTAGGCTTGCCGGCCACCAGTATAGCCTGATTGACAAAAGCCCAGGTGCAGCAAGAGAACTCATCTCAGAAAATACAGTGGAGTGTAATTCAAGAAGACAGCCAGTGTAGACCCCTGTGCTCTCCAGGTATGGACACACAGATAAAGGGGCAAGGGATTGTTGAGTTAAAGGTGTAGGACTCTTACAGTGGTCCTGGGTTCAGTCCCAGCATCCAGCTGAAGTGGATCACGATAGCCTGTAACTCTACCTCCAGGATCCAACATCTTCTGAAATCCACAGATACCACACTTTCATAGGTAAATCCATACTCAACACGTACATATTTGCACAATTTTTAAATAAAATATTAAAAAATAAAGCCAGTTTGATAATACATGACTTTTATTCCAGTGCTCAGAAATCAGACAGGTAAGCTCTGAGTTTGAGGCCAGTTTGGTCTACATAGGAGTTTAGGCCAGCCAGAGCTACCCATCAAGTCTGTGTCTTAAAAGTATAAGTAAGTAAGTAAGTAAAGTGTTAACATAACATTAATGTAGTGGGAAATAAATATTTAAAATATCTTTTTTTTGAGACAGGGTTTCTCTGTGGCTTTGGAGGCTGTCCTGGAACTAGCTCTTGAAGACCACAGTGGTCTCGAACTCACAGAGATCTCCCTGCCTCTGCTTCCTGAGTGCTGGAATCTAAGCCATGCACCACCATCTCCTGGCTAAAATATCTTTATTCAAACAACTACTGAATGTATTTTAAATTTGTAATTACCCAAGACTAATAATATTTATTACTTTGAAAAAAGGTCTCATTCTGTACCCCTGACTGGCCTGGAACTCACAGAGATCTGCCTGCTCCTGCTTCCCGAATGCTGGAATTAAAGGCGTGTGCCACTACACCAGACTAAATAGGTGATCCTTGGGTCCTTGCATAGACTTTTGGTGGCCAATGTGCATCCCCAAAAATTACCCATGCTTTTGTGGTATGTTTGTTTTCTGGTGGGACATAGCCATGAGTCCAAACATAAATATGTGAACTGATCATATCATCTTTTTACTTGGTAGAGAGACTCAATGAGATAGAGACTTAAATGACACCAGTGTGCTTTCTTTTTCCTAGGGTTGGGGAGCCAAGTACCACAGGCAGGATGTTACTAGCACCCCCTGCTGGATTGAGATACATCTGCATGGCCCTCTCCAGTGGCTGGATAAAGTTCTTACCCAGATGGGTTCGCCCCACAATCCTATTTCCTCTGTGTCTTAAACGGCCTCTGGCTTCTGTCTCTTGCAAACTGTTGAACCTTGCATGTACTTGAAGGATGGATATGTTATATGGGTGAAGACCTGACAAGGGAGCCTTGATAATACTTGACCTCTGTGACCAACTGTTGGATTGAGAAATAAACAAACATTGGTAACATGATGTTAATATCAAGAATCTGTTTAGTTAACTTTGTGACATTCTGTTGTATGATGAACTAAAATGTTGACTTTTAGCAGGACTTTTGTGTATAGTTTTAAAGGAGATGGCCAGGCCAGGGACAAATTATCTATTAGAAGAACAATCCTGTGCAATCCTTTTGTTGGGAGTGTTTGGCAGAGTGTTACCTTAATAGTCTTTGAAGTGTGCACTTCATCAGGTTCTGAGCCCACACTGAATCATCTTTTGATGGGTTTTCATAATGTTTTAAAACTATTTGTTTAGTTTGTTCATTTTTAAAGGCAAATCTTTATGACATACACAGTATTCTTTCTAAAACTGTATGCTGACTGTAGTGCTGTCTGAATGACGTCAGGCTTTTGCTCCTTGCTAAATATGTGTATACAGAATAATTGGAGTTTAGGAATAGTCTAAATGGCTAGTGGATCTAGAAGGTATTTGTCAGTGGGGTGGGGGAAAGGAAATGACAACCGCAAATGTAGACTATGCCTTAAGGTTCAGTTTGTTGTCTTAAATGAGCAAGCTGCTGTCTGAATTTGCTGTGTTTCAGTCTTTTTAGAGTTTTATATTACTTTTTTCCTTTCTTTTCTTTTATCTCATCTGCTCTACACTGCAGTAAAGCAGCTGGTTAATTCCTGTAATAGGGAGAACAAATGAATAATTCCTTTTATTTGCAAATCAACTGGCTTTCTGTTTCATTTCCCAGAATATGAAACGCTTGAATTCAATGAGCAGTTTTTATGGAGTTTACAATACAGACATAGGCTTTAATTTCCAAATGAGTTGTTTGCTAAACCTAGTAACTGTGTTCATTATTCACAGGTTTAAAGAAGATCCCTATTGGAATCCATTTCAAACATTTTTAGTTTGTTTTTTCAGTTTGGTTTTGTTTTCTTTTGTTAATTTTTTTATTCTCTTCTGCTCTTATACATTGTGTACCTTTATTCCAACACTAGTGGGTTTCTCTACTGGAAAATTTTAAATAAACCTGTCACTATTGCTTCCTTTCATTAAAAATGTATCATTTTGTTCTTTGCTTGTTAAAATTTGGGATCACTAAGATGTGGTCTTTTTTTCAGTGATCTCGTCAAATACAAAGCTCAGTTGGTAAAGTGGGGACACGGAACCTGGCTTGCTAAAAGAGCAGATTGATCTAAAGTCAGGAGAAAGGAAACACAAGGCTGGGGAAAACTAAGGGAAAAGCAATGAGGGAGGGCATGTACCATGCTGCAACTGTATAGGTTACAGGGTAGCTAATGGAGCTGGTCCCTCTCCCTGATGTGAGTTTCAAACATCAAACAGGTCCTCCGGATTGGCAGCAAACCTGTTACCCACTGAGCCTCTCAGCAGCCCACAAGTGTATGATCTTTTTATTCAAGGGGCTTCCACAGTGTAGTTACTGATGGATGCCCTTACTCAAGGGGAAGCATAGTTTCCCAATCTGAAGGGTACCCATAGGGGAATGTAGCCAGGGCAGACCAAAAACTGAACGCAGAGGAGAAAGTTACCTTTGTGCAGTTTTACTGGGATGGGATGATCCCCCTTTCCCACCAAGGGGATTTTTAAAAAAATTTTGAAAAAGAAACAATTTGAGGTCATTTTGTTTTCTAGCCACACAAATACCACTGTATCACCTCACATTCTCTTCTTGACTTGGTGCACAACACCTAAATTTAAATATCTACTGCTCCCCACCAATTGAAATTCACTTTAAAAGAAAAGAATATCTTGTTCCCCACCCACTGACACTACAAAATGTATCCCCATAAACAGTGACCCAAATTTCTGCTTGTTATTGTTGCCTCCAAAAAATCAATGGCAAGCAGAGGAAGCTTGGGCCTGGAGACCTTCACTGTTACAGTTCCCTGTCCATCCTTGCTACTTGCTAGACCACTTGGCTTCTGTGGACCTCGCCATGCTCATTGACTGAGTGGAGATGGCAGCATCACACATTTGAGCTGGGATCATTCAGCTAAAGGTATAAATACCCCAGAAATGTGTCACAAATTTAGGAGCCACCTTTCTTGAACCCTCTGTAGTCTGTGTTTTCCATTGGCCAAGATCATTCAGTGTGACTGTGTCCAGGATCAGTAAGATAGTTTTTTTGTTGTTGTTGTTTTCAATTACTAAAACTGGACTGTGAAGAGGCCCAGCAGGTAAAGGATGAGTGTGACTATGAGAGTTTACACTCTACAGCCCATGTAAGTGTGGGTGGGTATGGCAGCCTGCCTGCAATTATAGCTGAGAAGGTAGACAGGATTCCCCTGAGCATTTTGACTGTAGGGACTAGCCATATCCATGAGCTCTAGATTTGATTGTGAGACCCTGCTTTAAAGAATAAGGTAAAAGAACCATCAAAACTTATTCCTGACATCAACCTTGGGCCTCCACATGCATGTGCACGCACACACACACACACACACACACACACACACACACACCCATGAAAATGACAAATGGGAATAAATAAAGTTACCATTAAGAATGATTTATAACTGGAGATTGAAAATAAAGAGCTCAGGTCAAGTTTTCTCCGTTCTTGGTGGAAACTGCCTTTGCTGTTCTTGAGTTCCTTTGTTGGGCAGTAAGTGAGTTGGGTATTACACTGTGACTGCCTTGAAGATGTACTAAATAAAACACAAAGATCATCCCATCCGTGGAGACCCTGGGGTATGCAGTGTGGTGTGTAAAAAGGCCTTTTGTTCTTAAGATCAGGTATATGGAATTCTAGTAAAATCCTAATGAAAAAATATTCTCATCTGCCATAGCAGGTCAATGAACAAGTCGTTCCGGAGTGTTTTGTTAAAGGAATTAGAAAAATCAAAGCAACTGTTTGTCTAGAGAATGAGAAAACAGATGAAGCTCAAGAAATTGACAAAGATGACGCGGGCTGTTCTTTGAGACTCAAAGCCAGGATGATTAGAAGTGTCGAGCCCTGGCCCTGCCAACTCTAGCATTGACAGAACTGAGGCTCCAGCCCTGGCCTCATCAGCAGTTTCCCTATTTTTCTAGCACATGTTCCCTCGTCTGTAAAATGGAGACCGTAAAGCTAACCTGACTGGGTCATCGAGAGATTAATTGAACCAAGTGCTTAAAGCTCTTCTGTAAATGATTAGCTCTGATTAAGATCCCGTCTTCGGGACTAAAGGAAGGACCCTGGCAGGACACAAATGCCCCGGTCTCTGCTGTAGGCACCAAGCCAGGGGCTTCCTAACATTGTTTCTCTTCCTCTCAACAACACAGGAGATGCTTTCTACTCTTCCATAACTCTGGTTATCCTTTGCTGGAATAAAGGATTAAGATGGCCAGTGTGTAAAGAGAAACAGTCTTTTCTTAGCTCGCAATGTGGAGGTTGTGGTTTGTGACTTGACAGGGCAGTTCCGACTCCGTGAGGAACAGAGGGCAGCAGGTTATTACAGGAGCATGGGGCAGAAACGAACTAACTGCTCACCTCATGGCTGAGCTGCAAGGTGATGTGGGATTCGTGTCTCCCACTATCCCCTTTGACAGCATGCCCCAATGGCATGCTATGCTGTCTGGAAATTTATTCTGCTAAACAAATTAGTCTGTTGCTGTTGATTCAGCCTCACTAGAATTCCCATCACACCAGTGAGATGTGGCTGCAAGGAAACAGTGACTGTCTCAAGTTCACTCTGGAGCCTTGTGAGTGGCCTGCTTACTATCCGTATTTCCATAGGCAGTCTGCTTTTTCACAGACCCACTGTTTGGCTGTTCAGTGCCACTCACAGCATTCTAGAACTTCTTTAGACAACACCTCTAACTGCTCCGCATTCCTCCCATAAGCCCGTTCCAAAACTCTGAGGACAACACTGTCAGCATATCATCGAAACAGCCGAGTTTCTTCATCGAATCTACAGGGCTTCTCAGTGCCAATAGTCTACATTCGCTGCTTTCTTATCATCACGAAAAAGAACCTGACAGGAAGCATTTACAGTGGGAAGGATTGTGTTGCATTGGCTCATGCTTTGAGGGAAAGTGTGGTGGTGGCAGAAGCAGCTTAGGCTGCAGTGATGGGAAGTATAGGTGCCAGAAGGGGCCTGAGACATCACATACTCCTGGAGCTGGAGAATAACAGCTGTGAGCCACCTGATCTGAGTTCTGGGACCTGAACTCCAGTTCTTGAAAGAACAGTATGCGTGCTCTTAAGCACTGAGCCATCCTTCCAGCTCCAGCTGGCATAGTTTTACACATAGAAAGCTTCCTGGCTTCTTTTGATATATTTCACACACTGAAATTATGATGTGGTGGTTCTGGAAATCTCCAGCTCACCAGTACTCTAATCTTCAGCTCCTTACTGGCAAAAAGGAGACCTGCACAAGAGTGACTAAGCTGCAAATCTTAATATGGACAGAGCAGCCGGATGTGTCCCATGCTGCCTCAGGGTGTTCCAAGGGAACAAAATAAAACAGTTGGTATCAGAATAGGACATGCAATAACAGAACCAGAGACAAGAGAAATAAGCAAGATAGAAAGGAGCTAGGCTGTTGACTTTGAAACTGGAGGGTGGTGCAACAAGCCAAGGGATGCAAGAGAACCCCAGAAGCTGAAATAAAGCAAAAGCCTGGGTAGTGGCTGAGATGAGAAGAAGGCTCTCTGCTTTGCTTCTCATGCCTCTGGGGAGACACCAGTCTTTGCCAGTCCTCTGTGCACACATGTTGCCCTCACCTCTTAGGTTGTAGGTGCTGTGTGGACAGCATATATCATCCTGCTTATATATTCCAGAAAATGATGGAATCTTTATTGTTTTTAAATGATTGTTATTGCTGGGGGAAGTTGTAATTTTGAATTATGATATTAATGGGATCCTCACTTTCTATACAGATTATTCATGTACCTAGGCCTACTGTGGGAAAGCTCACATGAACTTCAATGCTCCATACACCCAGTGATGATGTGTGTGTCAGGAAATCCACAAAGCCCAACAAGGCTGTGCCTTGAAGGACAGGGCACACTGCCACAGGCAAAGTGTGAAGCCCTTATCATCAGATATAGAATTATTGTTAGTTCCGTTTAGGGCTGGTTGTAGCTCAGTGAGCAGAACATGATCTCACCAATTCTAAGGACCCTGCTTCAAACTCGGAACCAAAGAGAGGGACACCCACAGAGAGGGAATGTGAAGTCTCTATTCAACTATTTGGAAGAACCCTGGTACAAGGCTGTACCTTACAGACAGCACAGGGTGTTACCCACATTTACAAAATGATGGGAAAAGTACATTAATGAAGCATGGATTTTTCCATTGTTCGTAACAGTGATTATCATTCATTCAATGCTCAGTTAAATATCTGCTCCGAACAGTTAAATGACTACTGCCTGGTGCTAAAGGCGCAGTGGTGAGTGAGAGTGAGTCAGATTTCAGGGCCCCCCTCCTGCAATCACACAAACCTCTGGAAAATAGCATCGCTGGTCAGTGCTTTGCAGGAGCCTGGGGAGAGTGGGTGCTGGCCCGGACTCAAGGGGAGAAGAATGTACCTGTGTGACTGGACTTAAGAAGAGCCTTATTGTGTATTTTATGTGTGCACATACCATTTTGCACAGACAAGCCTGATAGGAGTATTCAGCTTCTGTGGGGAGGGGCAATGTGTTTTATTTTGTGTGTTTTTTTTCTGTGAAATAAAGAACCTGGATGAAAGAATGATCAGTTAGGTGCTTTCAATATTTAAAGCTACCTCTTGAAATATATGTGTTCATTAAAAGTCAAATTTGCATTACATGTATATGTCCATGTACACATGCATCCATGCACTTTCTGTTCTGAAATAGTTTTTTCGAAAAAAATTGACCATTATTTAATCATTTGTCTGAGCATTTCCTTATATACACATGGGAAGAGAGAGGACACTTAAGCATGTACATATAATTTAAAAATATTTTCTCTTTTCATTTAAAATGACCTGACATGAGCAAACACATATTTAATTCTTTCTGGGAGTCATGTTGACTAAAGAAAGGCATTTTGATTAGGTTTTAGGTATGATATATTCCCAGAGGACTCTGGCTCCTGGGTTTATTTTAAACCTGACAATCTGTGACATGTTAGGATGACAGTGTTACCCTTGCTGTGGAACCATAGTCTATGTCAGCAGATGGCTGAGTCTGTTTGTGCATGCTGCTCTCTGGCTGCCCTTGGCCACCACTAAGTCTGAGTATCAGGTGAAAGCCTGGAGATTTGGATGAATGACAAGATGCCTGGTCCACTTTCTGAGAGAATGGCTCTCACCTTTATTGTGGAGCAATCTTATATACAAGCTTGCATAAACCCCAGGTGAAAGGGTTCAAAACCGGATATTGATGTTAGTAGGGTGAGGTCAGATAAAGAGGGGTTACCCATGGTTATGTTGTAAAACAACTCAGAGACCCTGTGGTGTCAGGGTCCCAACATCTCCCCCTTCTTTATATATAACAAAACAGTTGTCAAGTAAGAAGTATAAGATTTTAACCATTCTATCTAGTGTGTTAATATAACTATCTATCTTCAACTACATCAAAACATAAAAGGATAATATATAAACTCTAGAACTGAGAGAAACATCTTGCTTCCTAGACAGTCACCCAAATTTTCTTGGTAATGTTGTGGCATCCATTTTTAGCCTACAGGACACAATGTGTCTGACAGACTTCTCAGCAAAGCAGGAAATTCTAAACTCTCCACCTGCATTGGCAGTTTGTCTGTCACCTTTTTTCTGTGTTCTGTAGAATGTCTGGCAGATTCTTCCATGAAGCAGGAACCTTTCATGATGTCCATCTGATTTAAGCAGTCAAATTTCTGTGGGTCCTGCATGTCCAGTTTATAAAGCAACAGTCAAACCGCTCAGGCAAGAGCAGCTTCTTGCCCAAATAGCAAGTCTTGCCATGTCAACGGGAAACTTTATTTCTTCCATGCTCATCTTCTGCTCAGATGTAATTGGTGTGCCAGGAGCAGTTGTGTCTCACTGTCAAGAAAAACCCTAAACCATTTAAATGCCAGATATTCCATTGGTCTTTGAATGGTTTGAAGAATATCTATATATCTAGAAAACCTAACTAATATAAACAAATGAAGATCCATTCCAATACAAAGTATCAACAAATGAGGATCCATTCCTATACAAAGTATCATTTCTATATAATATTCCTCCTTTTTCCTTTTAAAAATGATTGCCTGTGACCACTACCATTTCTAACTGAACAAATTTTAAGGAAAACATCTATTTGGACCACCTGGGACACTGCTTCAGGGGGTCCTGCCCCATGAAACCATACCAGTCTGGAAGAAATCCACAGCTCTTCACCCTCCATGGAAAAAAAAGCAGAAATTTCCCTCCCAAGTAACCTGTATTTTAGCAACTGTTGCTCCTTCCCCAGCAATTACACAATTTAAAGACAACACAATGGCATTCTTTTGTTAACAGTCACACATTTAGGATCACACTTGATTCACACATGTGTGGCCATTCTATACGTACAGAAGGTATATACATCTTTTGAACAAAACTCACAAAGGAGAAGAGGTGTCAGGGGATGGCCATCCTTACCATAGCTTGGTATCTTTGGAGGACCTTCAGGACTGTCGCATCTTTGTCGATTCCTGTATGGACTTTTGTAGGGCCTGGTTCTCTTCTTCATCTGTTTGGACATATACTCCTTTCTCATCTGATGTGACCGATGATGTGGATGGCTTGTGTTGAGGGCTCGGGGAGGGGGGCTGGAAGTCTGGGTCTATGGAATTCACATTACCAGTACTCTTTTTTGGAGCTGGGTTGTTAGTGCCACTGGGTACAGGGGATGAAGACATTGGGTTCTGCATAGGGACATAGTTCTCCTCACAGTCTCCAGAATCAGTAATGGAGATGGAACAGCAGTACTGGGAGGAGCTGCGATTGAAAGGGTTGTTAACCGTGGACCAAGGTTTGGTGACAAATGACTTGAAAGGGAGCTCATTGATGACAGTGTGGTTACTCAGGTCAATGGGTACTGACTTTGCTTTTTGGCCAGGCTTGAGGGGGAGATTGAACGGGGGTGGTTGGATCTCACTTCCTCGGCTGACAAAGTGATAGGGCATTTTGCTCATGGGGATGTCAGAACCTGGGTTTATGGGCAAATAATTGAAATCAGAGCAGGTACTGTCTGATCGACCCAAGATAGTCTTTTCTAGAGATTTAACAGACCAGAAGGCAGTTTCTTCACCTCGTGTTGGATACTTGTAGTCACTGACTGGAGGTCTCTTTTGAGGGCTGCTCCCCCAAGGTGTCTTAGGATGCTGTGGTGGGGGAGATATGGCTGAGTCCACTAGGAGGTTTCCAAATTCTTTACACCGGGTGTTGCTTGGTGCCTTGAAGATGTACACATAATCACTATCTGCCTCAGACCCTGCTCGGAGCAGGGGCTGACTGGAGCTGCTGAATTCAGCTGGACAAGAGCAGAGATTATGACTGACTAAAGAAAGGTTTCTCAGGGTGTCAATGCTCTCTTTAGTTTGACTGAAGCCGCAGATCTGACAGATGCTCTGGACCCACCTATTCCTGTCAACAACTGTGTCAGCCACCAGGTAAAAGGTGTGCTCATTGATAATGATATCAAACATAAACCTCTTTTGGAGCTCTTGTTTATTGAACGTCAAGGCTACATCCAACTGCGTACAGAAGTTTAGGTTGATGATCCCCTGGGGTTTCTTGCAGTGTTCATTCTTATAGTATTCTAGAACATCTGGGTCACCACACATCTTACCGCTCCACAGGATGAACCAGAATTTCTTCCAAGCATAGTGCCCCAACTTTTTCTCAGGAGGTGATTTCTCCAGCCAGCCTGTGCACACAACATCAGTTTCTTCTGACTGTAGCCCACAGTGGGCTCCAGTGGACAAGGGCTCGGGCTGCTGGGTGAGCTGGCTGTTGGTGGGTAGCTCTTGGAGGAGGGATTCCTCAGAGGCAGATTTCCCGGATTTCTTTAATAAATTTCTTGGCATTATCGCTTAATCCAATGTTAAAATGAAATCTCACCAGTACCTTGTCTCTTTAAACTTTCTCTGTGTGATTGACTGTGATCTCTATTCTAACCCAACTCTCTTAGGAGTTGAGGTACCTATTTTCTAGTACCTTTTGCAATCCACCCTCACAACTCCTTACTTGCTTGCCAGCATACTGAGGGTGATCTCTCAGGGTCCCCTTTCATTCCTGTTCTCAGTGGGACCTCAATTTGTGGCTGCTCTTGGCCACCACTAAGTCCTAGTATCAGGCAAAAGCCTTGAGATTTGGATGAACCACAAGATGCCTTGTACTGGTTCTGAGAGAATATTCCTCACTTTTATTTGAAGCAGCCTTGTATACAAACTTCCAAATTCCCAGGCCAAAGGGTTCACATCATGATCCTAGTGGGGAAAGGTTAGGAAAACAGGAGGTACCTGTGGTTATACTGGAAAACAACTCTTAGAGACCCTGTGGGGCCTGGTTCCCAACACCGAATGACTCATTAGATGGCCGAAGCATATTAGCAGGAACCAGGAGCACACAACACTCAGGAAACCAAATTGGGTCCCCTCCATCCTTTTGTGAAAACACAAACATAACCTAGGGCCCACACCAAAACTGGATCTTGCCCTTTCCAAAAGCCTGAGGGAAGGTCTCTCCAATTGACCAAATGTCTTTTCTGTGCAGTGGACCGCCAAAGACAGTCTGCTGCGGCGTTTCCAGAATCATCCACAATTAAAATTTTAAGATAGAAAATAAGTGATAGACTTAGGGAAGACAAGGTCTCCCTCAAGGTCCCCCTTCTTTACTATAACTAAATGGGCTTTTAAAGTGTGGTGGGCATGTTCCACAATAGCCTGTCCTTGGGGGTTGTAAGGAATACCAGTTTTGGGGGAAATTTCAAAATCTTGACAAAATTGACTGATACATCTGGTGACATAAGCAGGGCCATTATCAGTCTTAATTTGTTTTGGGACCCCAATGTAAGCAAAAGCCTGTAGACAGTGGCTTTTAACATCTTTTACCTTTTCACCAGAATGGGCAGAGGCAAATATTAGTCTAGAAAAAGTATGTACAGAAACATAAACAAATTGCAATTTACCAAAAGATGGCACATCCATCTGCCACAGGTGATTGGGCAACAGTCCTCGGGAATTAACTGCCAAGTGAGGCACTGGAAGAAATTCCACACAAAGAGGGCAATTTTTAACTATTTAAAAACCTTGTTCCTTGGTTATCCCAAGGTATGAAATCGTAAGAACCCTGAGCTGAGAAGAAAGCACTTATGTAAGGATTGTGCTCTAGTAAGGTCTTTGTGAAACTGCAATGATTTGGGTATACCTTTTGGCCATGTGATTTCTTTCACTGACAGGTCCTGGAAAATGAGTATGGGCTCTAAGATGTCCCACAAATACAGGTTCACTCTGTTGCTATAGCAGCCCCTGTATCTGTAACAAACTCTCTTGTACTCTGGAGATATTGGCAAAATAGGCAGGCATCTCCAAGGGTTGGACAATTTGAGCTAGATATTGATTATCAGTATAGATCATAATGATTCCCTGAGGAAGAGTTGTAGAGCCAAGGCCAAGGTAAAAATTTTGGCCATTTGTGAAGAAGCTGCAGCAAATATGGCTATCTTAATGATAAGATAAGATACAACTGTAGCTGTCCTTTTTGAAGAACCCTCTGTGAAAACCATTCACCCCTTGGAAATAGGCTGAGACCATATCTTTGGAAAAATCAAAGGATGTATCTTAAAAAAGGAAACCAGATTATTGGATGGGTAATAATTATCAAAATCTCTCTGGTAGCAGAGAGAAAAATGCTCAAATCATAGCTATCATTTTGTACAACTCTATTTGTTGATGGGATAAGGGTGTAACAACCTGATCTGGCTCCTTACCAAAAGTCTGCAAAGCAATCTTTTGCTCTTTAAATAGGTGTGCAATTATAGCTTGGGGATAGGATACCACTGATTTCCATGGGGAGGCCTGAGAATGGAGCCAAAGAATAGGAGTCTCTTGCCAAAAAACTCCTGTAGGAGAATGAGCAGAACAAAACACTAATAATTTTAAAGGGTGAACATAATCTATATAATCCAAATTTGCCCCTTCTAAGGCCTTTTCAATCAAATGAATGTACTTCCCTCCTCAAGTAGTGAGACTCGAGGGGAGTTGGGATCTGAATCACCTTGTAATATTTTAAAGAGAAAGCCTTTTTGAACAGTCTAACTACACTTATGAAGGATGATAAACTCTAGGACATGCTAAATGTGAATCAAGGGAAGCCCATAAATCTGTGATTCCAAAGTCTTAGGTCTCAATGCAGCTGTAATTACTAATTAATTCACTCAGTGACTAGATGAAACAGAGCAGAGATGGATCAAAAGCTTCACTACTCCGGGTCACACAATGCTCACAGCTGGTAAGAGAATTAGCGTGGAATCAACTGCATGCACCAAACCCCAGGAAGACAGTCTCAGGTCTTTAGTCTCTTCCACAGCCATTGCTAGTTGAAGTCCAAAACCCAGGGAATACTGGCACTTAGAGAAAAGAGGTTTCCACTGTCACTTTAAAATAAGCATTTAAGATAAAAGCTGGAAGTTTGCATGAATAGAAAAAAATAGGGTTAGATAATGCTAAAACAAATGCTAATAATTCAGTGTAATGTACAAAAATTACCACTTTTAACTTGAGTATGCCTTAAGAAAAGAGTACAAATTGTATTTACATAATTATACACTTTGTTTTTGACTTCTTTTTATTCTTTTTACCATCTTTGCTCATCTTTTCTTTATGATTTTGAATTTCTCGGACTAATGTATAGAAAGCATCATCAACACCCAGATTACATTACAATGCATTTTTTAATCTTCACACGGCCAGGAGTCTTTTCTTCTTTGCTGATTTTTTTCAATCTGTACTGTCGGATCTCTCTCACCAATGTATAAAAAGCATCCTCCACTCTCTGTCTTGTCTTTGCTGAGGTTTCAATAAATGGAATCCCATAACTTCCTGCTAAGTCCTGAGCCTGTTTTGTGTCTACTGCTCTAGAAGGCAAATCACATTTATTCCCTACTAGGACCATAGGCACATCTTCAGCGTCTTTTACTCTTTTAATTTGTTCTCTATAATGGTGAATAGCTTCAAATGATTTAGTATTATTCATGGCAAATACACAAAGAAAGCCCTCCCCAGTCCTCATGTACTGGTCCCTCATTGCACTGTACTCCTCTTGACCTGCTGTGTCGAGAATGTCCAAGTGACAGATTTCTCCATCAATTACTACTTGTTTCCTGTAGGAGTCCTCTATTGTAGGATCATATTCATCCACAAAGAGATTCTGAATTAGCTGTATGGTCAAGGCACTCTTGCCTACACCATCAGCTCCAACTACCACAAGTTTATACTCAGTCATTTTCAGCAGGCCTCTACCCGTGGCGTGCCACACCTCAGGTCTCTTGTGGCTCTCTCCAGGTACGAAAAGTCATGGGAGCCAGACTCTGGGCAAGCTGCCGCCTTCCTCCTCCCCCTCCACTGCCGCCTCAGCTGCAGAATGGCAACATTAGTAATTTTTAAACTACGTCTGATCCAATTAATATCACCCAGAAACCTCTGAAAACCATTTAAAGTTTGAAGGGTGTCCAGCCAAAGACTAATCTTTTGAGGGTGCACCCCATTTGCCACAACAAAGCATGACTTAGATCTGGCTCCCTCACTGACCTTCTTATTTCCCTGCATAGCAGAAGCAATAACTTGTCCCATAATGTGGTGTCCATCTATATCTCTACAAATGCGAATGTAATCATTGAGGCTTTTGGCCTTGTGAGGTGGTAAAGCCTCTTTACAATACTTGTTGGCATTTTTTAAAGCTAGATTTCTAAATATAGACATGATATTATCGGTATTCCTAAATATACACCCTGAAAGCAGCTACTGAGATCTGTGCATATACAGTTGGATCGTAAAGAATTTGCTGACGTAGGTCTGCATAGGCTCCTGTACCAGTAAGCATTTCTGAGTTCTTTTCAGGGTAACCGGCCGCCGTCTTGCGCTGTACCATTTGGTTACATAGCTCTTCAAATTCACCTCTCCAAATCAAATAACCTACCCTGGACAGCACAGCTGAACATGATTGTTTCCAATCACTAGGCGTGCAATTCAAGGCCACAAAGAATTAAAAAATGGTCAGAGTAATAAAAGGGGCATGAGGCCAGTAAGACAAAGCTGCCTATTTCAGCTGTTTAATATCCTTATAATTAAGAGGGGAATGCTTTCTCTGATTCTAGCCTTGGGGAGCAAATATCTCTATCATTGAGAACATCACTGGGCCACTCTTGTTTTCAGGAAAGGCCAAAGGAAAACAGAGAGCGCTACAATTTTGAGCAGGAGGATGAGACTCAAGGGAACATTTTTTGGCTTATGTTTTTATTTAACGTACCTTTCCAGTTCTTCACTTTCCTTAGTCTCCTCCCCTGAATATGAGGGAGAGGGCCGAAAGGAAGTGTCATTAGAAGCTTGAAGTGACCTAACAGACTCTTGGTTCTGAGCCTCTGCTAAGGCAGCCTTGGCTTCCTCAACCTGCTTTTTCACTTCCACAATATTACTAAGAAGTGCTTCTTTGACAAGAGGGCACAGAGAAAAAGTAACAGTTGGTATGGCATTCGGCCCATCTCTGTGTAATGCCCTTTGCAGGTCTATCCTCACCTGCTCCCCATCAACAATACTAAGGTCACCAGAGATTAAAAACCAAGGGCTGACCTCATGTACAGTTTTTAAAAACTCTATTGCTGTCTTGTACTTAATACTGGTGCCCTGCTTATTGGACAATTGGACCAATTGGTTCCCCATAAGAGAGTAAGAACTAGCCGCACCCATCTTCAATATACCCGTTCCTTACCTTAATGCTGGCAAGCCTTCCCAGGTGACCCTTCAGTGTCTCCCCTTCTTTCTCAAATCTTTGTGGGACCTCCAAATGTCATAACAGCCAGCTCTACAACCTTCTCATGGGTTCAGGCAAGGGAATCTGACGATTAAATAAAGACAACACAGCCAGTCACTCTTTCAAGGAGAAGGCTGTTTATTTCAAAGGGGAGTAGGCTTATATACTGACAGCAGCCCCAGTGTAAATTTACTCAGATCAAGGTCCATGCCACCAATCCCCCATTAATGCGCAGATAATTTTCAGTCTAACATAAAGGTCTAGGCAGAAGCAGGGAACTAGGAAGTAAACACCTAGTCACAAGACAGACAGTGGACCCTAAGGACACTGTGGGTCACCCTTAGTTATGAGAAGAACAGCATACCCTAAAGAGGTCCTCAACAGGATTTCTCTGTGTAGCCCTAGCTGTCCTGGATATACCTCTGTAGACCAGGCTGGACTCGAACTCGAGTTCTGCCTGCCCCTGCCTCCCAAGTGCTGGGTTTACAGGCGTGTGCCACCACCGCTCAGGTAAAATGTTATGTATTTTTTTTTCATGAGCATTGGTGTTTTGCCTGAATGTATGTCTGTGTGAGGGTGCTGGGTCCCTTGGAGCTAGATTTGCAGATGGTTGTGCATAGTTATTCCGTGTAGAAGGACTGGAGCAATGGTTCAGAGGTTAAGAGCACTGGCTGTTCTTCAGACATCCTGAGTTCAATTCCCAGCAACCACATGGTGGCTCACAACCATCTGTAATGTGTTCCAGTGCCCTCTCCTAGTATTCAGGGCAGGCACATATGCAGGGAGAATGTTGTACACAGAATAAATAAATACTTTTTAAAAACATCCCATCTACCTTGTGACTTTGGGCTTTTACCTTTCTCTATTCTCTATCTCTTTCTTTCCTTCTTACTCTTTTGCTGGCTGTGTGGCTGCCCTCTGGTTTTCTCTCTCCCCCTTTTCTCTTCTTTCCCTTTTCCTTTCTCTCTTCTTCTGCTTATTCTCTCTGCCCACCAGCCCTGTCTATCCCTCTCTCCTGCCTAGCTGTTGACAGTTCAACTCTTTACCAGACGACTCCGGTGTGTTGGCAGGCAAAGTAACACAGCTTCACAGAGTTAAACAAATGCAACATAAAAGAATGTAACACATATTCAACTAATATCCCATAACAGCTGTGAGCTGCCATGTGAGTATTGGGAATTGAACCCTGGGTCCTCTGCAAGATGTGCCTGTGCTCTTAATAGCTGAACCATCTCTTCAACCTGCTGAACCATCTCTCCAACACAATAAAATAATAATTTTAAAAATTAGAAAAAAAAGGCTGGACATTGGTGGCACATGTGTTTAGTCACAGCATTCCGGAGGCAGAGGCTGGCTGGTCTCTACGAGGTCAAGGCCAGCCTGGTCTACCAACCCAGTTACAGATAACCTCAAAAGCCACAGACAAACCCTGCCTCGAAGACAGACAGACAGAGAGAGAGAGAGAGAGAGAGAGAGAGAGAGAGAGAGAGAGAAAGAGAGAGGGAGATTTGATAGCAGGGGCCAATAAGGTGGTGGTGCAGCACATAATTTCTGGGGGGGGATTGGTTAATCTTTCAGGTCTCAGAACAATAGCACTGACCAAAGTGTACCCTCTGTTCTACTTGGCTTTCTGTTACTGTGATAAACAACATGACCAAAGGTGACTTCAGGAAGCAAGAGTTTTTGTTATCCTACAAGTTATATAGCTCTTCACTGAGGGAAACCAAAGCAGAAGCCTGAAACAGTAAAGAAACCAAAGAAATTTGCTGCTTATTGGTTGGTTCCCTGTGGCTTGCTCTGCTAGCTGCTTTTATACAGCCCAGCCCTCCTGGCCCAGGGATATACTACCCACCACAGGCTCCTGTAACAATTAACCATCAAAGTTTCTCTGTGTAACAGCCCTGGATATCCTGGAACTTGCTCTGTATACCAGGCTGGCCTTGAACAAAGAGCAATCCCCCTGCCTCTGACTCCTGAGTCCTGGGGTTAAATGTGTGCACCACCACAGCCCCACCACTTTTTTTTTTTTAAATTACAAAATTTTACAGATGTGGCTTTCTGCCTGCATGTATGCCTTTAACCAAGCTCTTGCCTGGTACCCTCAGAGTCCAGAAGACAAGTTTAGATTTACTAGGACTGGAGTTACAGCCAATTGTGAGCTGCCTGTCCCTTGATTTCTGTCTTGGCTTCCTCTCTGCCTTCTCCCCTTGTCTCTCTCAAAGGTGGACAAGGCCATACCCCTGGACCCAGCATACAAATTTGGCATTTAAGCCCAGTCCTGGTGACCTAACCAAAAGGCATGGGACAAACTCACCTTGGCCATCCCTTCCTCTAGGCTGGGCATTTTCCAGCCGAGCTCAGATGCATGCTAATGGACTGATTGCCCGTGTGCTCCAACTCAACTCTTTCCTCTGAAAACTGGACATGAGCTTCAAAGACTTGGGAGACAAGGGCCTGTGGCTGCTGGGGGAAGGCCTGAGGCATCCAGCCTGCAGACTCCAGAAGCTGTGTTGAGGGTTTTGCTTAGGAGGAGGGCAACAGGAGTAGCGTGGGGATGCTAATGGAGTCTTGCACCACTACATACTGGCTGCTTAAGTAGTAATTGTAAGGCCAGCCTCAGCTTTATAGCTACTATCAGGCCAACGTGGGATATGGGTGATGCTACTTCAAAAAACAACAGAAAACATCGATGGTTATTTTCATTCTAAAGGCAGGAAATACATAAACATAACTGAGCCAGGGAGTGATGGCTGGAGCCTTTAATGCCAGCACTTGAGAGGCAGTGGCAGGAGGATCTCTGTGAGTTCCATGCCAGCCTGGTCTACACAGCAAGCTTCAGGACAGGCACCAAATGTTGCAAAGAGAAACCCTGTCAAAAAACCAAAAAAAGGAAAATGTGGTATCTCAAGTTCCTGCTCCTGCCACCATGCTAACCACTTGCTTCCATAACTCGACATGTAAGTGGAGATAGAAAAGAATCTCCCATTCTACAAAAAGCAACACCCCATGAGACAAACATACACATACATAAATACACACACACACACACACACACACACACACACACACACACACACACACGTGACAAACTTTGGGGATGTTTAGAAACTGCTTGGGGAATAAGGCATTTATTAATTAGGGCATTTTCTTTTCATCTATGAGTATGTACATCTGGGCTTGCAGTGTGCACAGAGGCCAGAAGATGGCATCAGATGCCTGCGAGTATGAGTTACAGGATGTTGTGAACCAACTAAACCAAACTTAGAACCAAACTTGGCTCCTCTAGAAGAGCAGTCTTAACCATTGAGTCATCTCTCCAGCTCTTGAGATGGGGGTATTAGGTTTCTGTTATCTGTTACTATACTGGCTATACTCTCAGACTCACCCTGCTTCACAACATTTCTGCTCAGTTTAACTTTACTTCCTCTTCTTTTGCTTCTTTTTTCCTCAAGGAAGAGGTTTCTCTGTAGCTTTGGAGGCTGTCCTGGAACTAGCTCTTGTAAACCAGGCTGGTCTCCAACTCACAGCGATCTTCGTGCATCTGCCTCCTGAGTGCTGGGATTAAAAAGGTGTGGGCCACCACTGCTTGGCTTTTTCTTTATTTTTATAAATATTTACTTATTATGTACACAATATTCTGCCAACCAGAAGAGGGCACCAAATCTTTTTATACATGGTTGTGAGGCACTCTGTGGTGGTTGGGAATTGAACTCAGGACCTCTGGAAGAGCAGCCAGTGCTCCAACCTCTGAGCCCTCTCTTGTTCTTTTAAATGAAACCAGTCTCAGCTGGCATCTGGGAGTTCTGAGTTTGTTATTTACCCACTGGACATGCCTTCCACACCATTCTATCTGCCTCTGAAAATGAGAATACAACTAGGAGTTTCCTGTGGTTTTTATTTACTAATATCTAAAGACACTCAAGATTGGTGCCCAGAGTGTTTGGGAACATGTTTGATCCCAGCACATGGAAGGCAGAGGCAGGTAGATCTCTAAAAACTCCATGCCAGCCAAGGCTGCTGCCAACACCACCCGGCTTAAGTCACCTACTCTTAACCAATCTAACAGCCAAGGCACACACCACCCTTCTTGTCATTGTTTCCTTTAAAAACCGGTCACTACTGAGGCATGCATTTGTATCAGTGAGTCAGCTCCTTGGTGGTCTCTTTTTGAGATTTCATGAACATGGAATAACAGTTACATGCCAGCCAAGGCAGCAGAGAGAGACCCTGTCTCCAACAAGCAAACTGAACATTGGGAGTAAGGAGGCTGGAGAGGTGGCTCTGTGGTTAGGGCACTTGTTACTCTGGCAGAGGTCCCAGTTACCAGATCCTTCTCTTTGGCTCACAACCTGTTCCAGGGGTTCCAACTTTAATTCCAGGAGATTGTATGACCCCTGGTGACCTCCATTGACACTCCAATATGAGGTTCAGTCATGCATTGTGCAAAATACTCATCCCAAAACAAAACTAAAGGGCTGGAGAGCTGGCTTAGCAGGTTAAAGCATCTATTACAAAGCTTGATGATAGGCTTCACCATCGGGACCCTTGTGTGTGGAAAGGAAAATATCTACAGGTTGATCTCTGGCCTCCAAAGCACACCTTGACAAACAGTATTAAGAGCAAAAGCACACACACAAACAAAACCACTAGCTGGATCCCAGGTTCACAGGAGACTGAAGTAAGAGAATTCCAGGTTCAAGGCCAGCCTGGGAAACTTAGTGAGGCTCTGCCTAAAAATGTGAGCTAGGAGGATGGTTTGGCAGTAGATTGTCTGCTTTCCTAGCATCCCCAGAGCTGTAAGTTCCAACACTGCAAACTAGTGTTTAAGTTTTTGCATTTACCTGTGTTTCTGAATTGCACAGTTGTCATAATCAATCCATGTTAGGCTTCAGTGGGATCCAGCCAACTTCCCAGGTTCATACCTGAGGGGGAAGCATAGATTGAGAAATGGCAGGTAAGACCCTTAAGAAAAAGAGACAAAGGATAGAGTCAAGAGGGCAATCCAGTGCGTGAATACTGGACTTCCCAAGTATAATCTTCAACATTCTTAAGTACCCCCACCAAAAGGAGAACATGTCAGAAAAGACTTCTTTATCATGAATAAGGAACAAACACACTTTCTACGTTAATCCACCAAACATTTGATAACCACACCTGAGACTCAACTTCTCCTGATGGGCCTTGAAGCGTCAAGAGTAACCACAACTAGACTAAGTCTGTAGTTATTTAGGTAAGACATTCAAGACTAAGATCAAACATCCTATAGTAGCCATGCCTTAGACCTTATGACTTTAACCTTGGATGACTAAGGAGAGTTTTGAACTCTCTGATCTTGAGTCAAGACGCAGAGCCATCTCTAGGCTCTCGCAGACAGTACTTCTACAAGTGCGAGAACACTTTTAAAGCACTGCTCTCCTGGTACCAAACAAGGCAGAAAAAGCCTTCCTCCTTGGTTATCTCCATTGCATTTGCCCTTGAGATTTGTATTGTTGTGGCTAGAGTGATGGCTCAGTAGTTATGAACACTGGCAGTAGTCTGGGCATTGGTGTTGCAACCCTGTAATCCCAGCACTTGAGAGGCAGAGGCAGGCAGATCTCTGGGAGTTCAATGCAAGCCTGGTATACAGATTGAGTTCCAGGACAGCCAAGGTTACACAGACAAACCATCTTGGAAAAATGTGTGAGTTTGTGTGTGTGTGTGTTTGTGTGTATGTATGTATGTATGTATGTATGTATGTATGTATGTATGTGTCCACATTCATTCAGCTGATATTTGCCAGGAAAAGAACAGCTGATCCCTTGGACCTGAGTTAAAAATGGTTGTATGTATAACTGAACTCTCACCCTGTGCAAGAGCAGGAAGCACTCCATACAGAACTAATAAAAACAATATTTGTAAAACAGGCTGTGTGGCCTGAGAGATGGCTCAGAGGTTAAGAGCAATGACTGCTCTTCCAGGGGTCCTGAGTTCAATTCCCAGCAACCGTATGGTGGGTTACAACCTACAATTCAATCTGGTGCCCTCTTCTGGCTCGTAGGCAGAACAATGTATATGTAATAAATAAATCTTGAAAACCAAGAAAAAAAGGAAGGAAAAGAGGCTAAAAGGCAGGGTACCATGATGCTGTCTTTGTAGTCACCATACTGATAGTCCCATGTTTGTCCACAGGCTGTTTGGAATGGTCCTGAACAAAATGACCAACAGGAGGCTGGAAACGCTACAACTCATAGAACCTTATTGGACATTGGGTGCTGAGCAGGGCTGTGGCATCAGAATGGAGGCCACCAGGACTTTTATTCCCTGGGACAGCTGTGATGCAGCACTTGAGAGACATTACTTTGTGTGGGACTTTTGCTTTTCTCTGTGTAACAGTCAAGGCTGCCCTGGAAACCCACAAAAATCTGAATACTGGCCATTTCAGTCAGTCACTGTGACAAGACTTCCATCGACTGCCCAAAGTGTGAAACTGCAGATTAAAAGAAGGGCAGAGGACACTTATTTGGAGGAGTTGGGTATATTATGTTAGAGACAAGGTGTTTCTGTAGCCTTGGCTGTCCTCCACCTCTTAGTTCTGCTTGCCTCTGCTTCTCTAGATCCTCAAATATCTGCACACTTTCCAGAGGCAAATCAAGCATTAACCTAGAATCCTTGCACATATATAAAAGGGGGGGCAATATTTCCCTGCCCAGCCAATTCCTTAGAAAATTGTCTTTTTAGCTGAGGGTTGGTGGCACATGCCTTTAATCCCAGCACTCGGGACGCAGAGGCAGGCAGATGTCTGTGAGTTAGAGACCAACCTGGTCTACAAGAGCTAGTTCCAGGACAGCCTCCAAAATCACAAAGAAACCCTGTATGGAAAAAACGAGAAAAAAAAGTTGTCTGCTTTCCTACTTCACAACTCAACATTGTAATCACACTGGGAAACTGTACACTAGAAAAAAAAACAGAAGCACAAAAAATACTAAGTGCCCTTCGGTTGTAAACCACGGTTCCAGAGGCAGTATACATAGAAATATCCAGGAATGTTTGTATCTGCTATCCACACAGATGAGGCCTCAGCACATGGAGAGGGCAGGACATGTGGACCAGCTGGAAGACTGGCTGCCTAGCTAGCATGCATGAAACACAGGACTCTATTGTGTCCTAAGGAGCTACATAGATTGCATGGCAATTGTTAACATCTGGGCTGAACAAATGTTTACATCACCTGTGCATGGTGTCTTGTGCCTTTATGAACCAAAGGAAGGTCATTCAAGAGCAGAGAGAGCTACAGGGAGGCCCAGGAAAATGAAGCAATTGACGAAGGGCTACAGACTTGAAAGAAGCTGGGTTTGAACTCCAGGACCTATGGGAGCATATATATATATATATATATATATATATATATATATATATATATATATATATATTCATGCCAGCTCCAGGCAATAGAATGCTCACTAATGGTAAAGGGGCAGAAACATGTTAAGGAGCCTGCCACCAAGCATGAAGTCGACACATACCTCACAGGAACCAACATGGTTGTAGTGACCTGAAACAGGGGAGTAAGCACAGGCCAAATGGTGAGAATGCACAAAGGTAAAATGTGCCCAGTATTGTGGCTGTTACAGTTAGCACCCAAGAGGCAGTCAGGACAACCTGGACAATTTACTAGAATTCTACCACCTGCTCCCCCCGACACACACACACACACACAAAAAAAATTCAGAAAACCACTTGGAAGTGGCATATGCCCTAATCCTAGAAGAAACAAGATCTGTGTTTCTGGTAGGCAGGAATTCCAGCATCAACAGCCTATCTCAAAAAGGGCCTCATAGAGTGCACAATGGTGTGGCAAACCTTTAATCCTAGTACTTGTGAGGCATAAGCCTGTGGATCTGACTCCAAATGAGAGAAACCCTGTCTTGAAAAAAAACAAAACAAAAAAACATTGAGGTGTTTTGGTCACACAGAGGGTGTTCAAAAAACAATGTCTAAGGTGGTTTGCAACATAGTTCAAGGAGTTCAAAAAACAATGTCAAAGTTGGTTTGCAACAAAGCTCAAGGAATTTCTGAGTTCCTGTTAGGGCCTTGATTTGTTTCCCTCTGCCTTTAATCCCAGCACTCGGGAGACAGAGGCAGGCAAATCTCTGTGAGTTCAAGACCAGCCTGGTTCAGGAGAGCTAGTTCCAAGACAGCCTCAAAAGCCAGAGAGAAGCCCTGTCTCGATCCCACGCCCCCACCCCCACACACAAATACCCTGAGACATGTGCCCTAAACAGGATTTCATACACCCAAAGCAAAACTTGAACCTACTGAAAATGTTTCAAAACCTCCCAGAGAAAAATCCGCTTTCAAAATGTAACGTTGTAGCTTAGGTCTCACCACTACCGGGCTCCGTTTTAGGTCCAAGAACATACGTGAACAATGTTCCCATCACACCTAACTTGCCCAGCATTTTTAAAGGAGTGCAGCACTCCTCACACAAACAAGCCTGAGCTCAGCACCTGTGCACAAATGCTTCCCATGAGCTCAACAGGGATGCTTGTCCCACACAGGGAGGCACAAAGTGGAAGCACTTTCCAGTTCTGACTCAGAGAGGGCAACCACATTGATGACTGCTTTGTGGGTTGTCCCCTCGAGCCTGGGGGCTCCTTGACCGCCCCCCTCCTTTCCAATACCGCTTCAGCTTCAGTTCCTGGCTACTGTGCAAACGATGTACAAAACCTTCCTCCCCGCTCAACATTCTCCCCCCCCATGCCCGTGGAGTCCCAGCTCCCAGGACACCACAGTTAACCCAGACACACGCTGCCAAAGGGCCCATTATAGCTCAAGTCCCAAGAGTGCCCCACACTATTCGAATGCTAGAGGAGTCAGTAAGAACTGGGGAAATCGCCCCCATAGTTTGAGTACCACAGGCTGACCTGGTCCAGAGAGACGCACAAGCCGGAAAAAAAATTTACCTGACAGAAACTAAAAACATTGGAAAAGTTCAAACTAATGCGCCAAAAACTTAAATGATGCATAATTCACAGTGGTTAGTATCCGGTCCCAAAATTGATCCAAGTCCACTGGTAATTTGGCTTCTCAAACAAATCCAATACAATTGCCTGGGACCCTGTGAAACTCCCAGAAACGTCATTCATAACACTCACAAAAACTCCGAAAATTACTACTTTGCTAAAACTATATACAATCTGCCTGCAGGCCTTGCCTCCTATGACGTGGAACTACACTCAGCTGACTTGGGGCCAAGAGGCCGAATCCTTGGCTATGTTCATTTAAATCTCTAGTTTTTTCAAGTTCCAAAGCAAGCTAGTAGTACTGGCTCAAGCCCATGATCCTAGTTAGGCAGGCAGACGTGTGCATTCGAGGCCGGCATAGTCTACAGAGCGCATTCAGGACATGCTCCAAACTACACAGATTACGAAAAGTTCTCTAAGTAGGCCCTTTGTGGTTTTGAGGAAGGCAGAAGTGTGTTACTTAGCCTGTCCCAGGTCGTAAGCTGGCTAAATTAAACCTATCTCATCCAACATCCATATCAAGCCTACACCTGCCTCTCAAAGCTAAGGTCCTTGGTTTCAAATCTCAGAACAGAAAACAAACAAAAAAAAACTTACCTTTCTGACAGAGAGAAAGCCAAACTCGAAAGGTGGAGCAGAATATCCTGACAAGCACCAACAAAATCCCAAAGAAATCTCTGGGAGAGGGAGAGGGTCTACTATTTACATAGTCTGAGGGCTCACTGGTCCCCTGGAGGGAAGGCTCTGGAATCCCTCTCCCCAACTGGGGCCATCCTTACACAATCAACCCTCTGTCCTGGGTTCTGATGCCCCCTGGAACTAAATGACCTTCAGCATCCATGCCCTGCTCCCCCACCATCCCGTGTCTGCCCCTCACCCCAGAGGAAGAAGTGGATTTGTTTGTATGTATCTATTTTTTTAGATGGCTAGGGTATGGGTAGGTTGTTTCCATTTTTGTAGCAATTATTGAGGCTGATGCTGGCTCCAGATTCATTCTTAAAAATATTATGAAAGGAGTAAAGGAAGTAACCTCTGCCTGGGAGGCTCAGTGTTTTGTTTTGTTTTCTTATTTTCTGAGGAGTTGAAGTCCTTTCTCTGCCTCCTTTGTCTTTCTTTCTTATGTGTGTACAGGTAGACCTGCTTTGCCAAACTGGATTGGGGGTCAGCAATAACTAGCTGAGTTTGTTTTCTCTACATTTACATGGTTTTATGGATTGAAATCAGGTGTCCAGGCATACAGGGCCAAAGCTACTTAGCCATGTTGCATGCTTGGACTTTAGGCTTTCTTCAGACAAAGTCTCAGGTACTCCAAGCTGGCCCTAAACTCACTAATATGCCAATGATGTCCTTGGATTCCTTATTTTCTCTTGCCATTTCCCAGTGACTGGAATAATGGGCACATAAGTAATCAATTCCAGGGATATTTCTATGTATTTCTGATTTATTGTTTATTGAAGAAGTAAACTTTGTCAGCATGTAGCTAGGTCTTCCATTTGAGAAGCAGATAAAGAGATGGATTTGGCCTTTGTAGTAGCGACATCTTTACTCCCAGCCCTTGTTAGGCAGAGGCAGGTAGATGTCTTGAGTTTGTGGCCAGGACTACACAGAGAGCCCTTATCTCAATAAAAATAGCAACAAGGATATAGGTGTTAGAGTCTAGAATACTAGATTTAGAGTATAGAATACTGGATTTATTTTTATACTTTTTTCCCCTTTAATTATTTGGACATTGGGTTTTCTAGGCTAAGCTAGCCTTGGATTCTCTATGTAGCTAAAGATAACCTTGAATCATTTTCCTGTGACTACTTTCCCAGTCTGGCCTTGGCCAGTATTCTATTCTGAGTCTAACCAAGCAAAGCATCTCATCAAATTAGCTTCAACCTCAGAATTTAGTTTACTTTGTGTCTGATAGTGTGTGTGTATGTGAGAGAGAGAGAGAACCCTACTAATCCTGGCTTGCCTGGGACTCACTATGTAGAAAAGGCTGATCACTGCCTTAAGAATAAAGACTTGTCCCATCACTCTATTCTGGAATGAGGCTTTTAACATTACATTTATGAGTGTGGTGGTGCACGACTTATTCTCAGCAATGTGGAGCTAGAAGCAGGCACATATCTGGAAATCCAGGCTACTTGGTCTACATCGCTGGTTCCAGGAGAACTAAGGTTCTTACACATGGAAACCCTGTATGGAAAAAAAACAAAAAACAAACAAAAAAAGCCCAGATAATCGGAGACAGAATAGACTCCCCCATTACCCAAAAGCAATCTCCCCACATATACAAACATGTAATGAAATTTGAGGGTGTTTAGAGAGTTCTAAAAAAGGCATTTATTATTTTGTATATCTACAAGGATCAGACTGCAGGCAGGGCTTGATTTGGGAATTTTCTTTTTCTCTTTGTGCATATGTATTTGGGACTGGGGGTTTCCACAGAGGACAGAAGATGACACTAGATGACCCGAACCATCACTTACAGGATGTTGTGAACTACGAACTGGGTGCTGGAAACCAAACTAGGCTCCTCGATAAGAGCAGTCTTAACACCTGAGCCATCTCTCCAGCTACTGCTTTGGGGATCTGGGTTTCTGGGATCCCTTACTATACTGTCTCCCTACTCAGGCTCACCCTGCTTAGAGGCAGAATCCCTGCAGTGCTACTCTGTCCCTGTCTACTCCCCCACCCCATCTCCCCAGACAGGTTTTGTCTGTGTAGCCCTGGCTGTCCTGGAACTCAGTGTGTAGCCCAGGCTGACCCTGAACTCAGAAATCAGCCTCCCTCTGCTGGAATTACAGATGTGAACCACCATGTCTACTGTTGCAAACCCAAGCCTTACCAAGTTGCAGGCATTGGACTCACTGTTTAGAGATGTGTTCTCTGGGGACAGAGAAGCCCTGAGGGCCGGAGCTTTCCTAACTCTACTCTTCCAGATGACTCCAGACTAAAACTGTTGAGCAATTAAACCACAGAAGGAAATCACTGATCATTATCTTCGAAACAGGAATGGAATCCAGTCTATAATAATTTACATTATTGGCCGGTTGTTGTTGGAGCAAGCCTTTAATGCCAGCACTCCCAGGAGGCAGAGAGGCAGATGGATCTCTGTGAGTTCAAGTCCAGCCTGGTCTACTGAGTGAGTTACAGAACAGGCTCCAAAGCAATACAGAGAAACCTGTCTCAAAAATGCACACACACACACACACACACACACACACACACACACACACGCACGCACACACACAAACACAAACTTACATTATTATAATTTGTATTGTTTTATGCCCCCAAGTCCTACCCTCCACCCCAAATGGTTACTTTTTCTGTGTATCCCTGACTGCCTTGGTACTCAGCTTTTTAGATTAGGGTAGCCTTGAACTCAAGAGAACTATCTGCCTCTGCCCACCAAGTGAAACTAATTAGGGCTACTTGTGTGAATATGACAGGGACACTATGTGCTGAGGGCTACAACACTCACTAAGAAAGGTGTCCAGCAACCACTGGATGGGCTCATGACACTTTCCTTTAAACCTGTTACCTGTAAAATCCATACCTCAGCTCCCTGCAAAGACCACCTAACACACATCAGCTTGCCCGATGCAGACTGGACAGCTGTGACCTCACCTCCAAAGCAGGTGAGGACATTTCTTCCATGCTGGAAACCAATCAGACCCTGACTGAGCTTTATGTGACCAACAACGATCTGGGGGACACAGGTGTCAGGATACCGTACAGGAGGCTGAGATATCCAGGCTGAAACTTGGAGTCCTGTGGTGAGAGATGGACCCCAATTTTGGAGAGAATGGGGAATTCAGGAATGCTGGACTCAGATTTGGGGGTAGGAATTTTAAATGATTGAAATGCATTAAACACTGAATAAATGATGCTGGAGAGATAGATGAACAGTTAAAATCACTTGGTGATCTTACAGGGGACCTGAGTTTAGTTCCCAGGACCCCTGTCAGGTGGCCACATTCACCTGTAATTTTAGTTCCCAGGGATCCAAATCCCTTTTCTAGTATTCATGGTCATGTCCCCACAACACCCCCACATGGACATGCACATAGGAAAATAACAAAAATTTAATAAACAGGCCATGATCGGTGTACCACGCCTTTAATTCCAGCACATGGAAGGCAGAAGCAAGAGGATCTGTGAGTTTGAGGCCAGCCTGGTCTACAGAGTGAATGTCAGGATGGGCTCTAAAGCTATACAGAGAAACCCTGCCTCAAAAACCAAAATAAATAAAACAAAATGATAAATAAAAGTTGCAAGTATTATACTGTCTCTCTCTGTGTATATGAATGGTTGGAAGGAGCCCAGAGAATTTGGGAATATGTTTGATACCAGCACATGGAAGGCAGATGCAGGTAGATCTGTAAGGATTGTGTAAGACCAAGGTAAACTAGAGAAGGTGGAGTTAACTCTTTTCTCAGTAAAAGCATGAGAAATCCCCTGTGTAGCACAAGGCTGATTTATCTGCAGGGCTTCTGTGTGGCTTTGGAGGCTATACTGGAACTAGGCCTTGTAGATCAGGTTGGTCTCGAACTCACAGTGATCCACCTTCCTGTGCTTCCTGAGTAGTGGGATTAAAGGTGTGCACCACCACCGCCAAGCCCAGGTCACCCACTCTTAACCAATCCTGAACAGCAAAGGCACATACCACCCTGCTTGCAGTTTTTTCTTTTAAAAACCCTTCATACAGCTGGAGAGATGGCTCAGAGGTTAAGAGCACTGGCTGCTCTTCCAGAGGTCCTGAGTTCAATTCCCAGCAACCACATGATGGCTCTCAACCATCTGTAATGGGATCTGGTTCCCTCTTCTGACCTGCAGGGATACATGCAGACAGAACACTGTATACATAATAAATCAATAAAAATTTTAAAAAACTTCACAATTAAGGCCAGACACCCTAATTCTGCAGCTGCTGTGCTACTTTTCTGGACAGGGTCCCTGCTGAGTATTGTAACTTAACATTGCACTATCAATGCCCAGTCTGCTGCCAGTGTATATGTTTTCCTTTCTACCCAATAGGGTCCTGGTGGTGAAGCCTGTCATCAAGCTTGGCAGTAGATTCTTGAACCTGCTGAGCCAGCTCACCCACCCTTTAGTTTTGTTTTAGGATGAGTATTTTGCACATATGTAAGACTGAACCTCATATTGCAGTGCCAGTGGAGGTCACCAGGGCTTATTGGATCCTGGAAATAGAGTTGGAAAACCAGGAACAGGTTGTGAGCTACAGAGTGGGATCTGGAAACTGGGACCTTTGTAAAAGCAACAAGTGCTCTGACCACAGAGACAACTCTCCAGCCTCCCAATGTTCAGTTTGCTTGTTGGAGACAGTGTCTCTCTGCTGCCTTTGCTGCTGTGGAATTTTTATGCCAAGTTGCTGAGATTCCAAAAAGAGACCAACAAGGAACCAACTCATTATGATGCAGACTCATAACGTTTAATGTTAAGTTACAATATTTGGCAGGTACGTTGTCAATTAAACCAGCACAGCAGCTGAGCCATTTCTCCAGCTGTGCGAAGGGTTTTTAAAGGAAAAAACTGTAAGCAGGGTGGATTGCCTTGGCTGTTCAGGATTGGGTAAGAGTGGGTGACATGGGCTTGGCAGTGGTGGTGCACACCTTTAATCCCAGCACTCAGGAGGCAAAGGAAGGTAGACCACTGAATACGAGATGAGCATGCTCTGCAAGAGCTAGTTCCAGGACAGCCTCCAAAGCCACAGAGAAACCCTGCAGCTGAATCAGCCTTGTGCTCCACAGGGAATTTCTCAGGCTTTTTCTGAGGATGGAGTTAACTCCACCCTCTCTAGTTTACCTTGCTCTTACAGAATTCTGAGAGATCTACCTGCTTCTGCCTTCCATGTGCTGGGATCAAACATGTTCCCAAATTCTCTGAGCTCCTTCCTTCCAATCTGTTATTTATTTATTTATTTATTTATTTATTTATTTATTTATTTGCTGTTTTCAGACAGTATAATATTTGCACATTTTATTTATCAGTTATTTTATTTATTTTAGTTTTTGAGACAGGGTTTCTCTGTATAGTTTTAGAGCCAATCCTGATATTCACTGTGTAGACCAGGCTGGCCTCAAACTCATAGAGATCCTCTTGCCTCTGCCTCCCAAGTGCTGGGATTAAAGTCATGGGACACAAATCCTGGCCAGTTTATTAATTTTTCATTATTTTCATATATGCATGTCCATGTGGGGGCATGGTGGCCACATCACCATGAACACTAGAAAAGGGAGTTGGATCCCCAGGATAAAGAATTACAGGTGAATGTGGCCACCTGACAGGGGTGCTGGGAACTGAACTAATGTCCCCTGTAAGATCAAAAAGTGCTTTTAACTGTTGATCTTTCTCTCCAGCATCATTTATCCAGTCTATAATGCATCTCAATCATTTAGAATTCCTATCCCCCAAATCTGAGGCCAGCATTCCTGAATTCCCTATTCTCCACAAGAAATCAGGGGTCCATCTCTCACCACATGTCTCGAAGTTTGCAGCCTGGATGTCTCAGCCTCCTGCACAGTATCCTGACACCTGTGTCCCCCAGAGTGTTGTTGGCCACATAAAGCTCAGTCAGGTTCTGGTTGTTTCCCAGGAAGGAAGAAAGGTCCTCACCTGCTTTTGCTGTGAAGCCACAGCTTTCCAGCCTGCAGGGGACAAGCTGAGGTGGGTGAGGTGGTCTTTTCAGGGAGTTGAGGTGAGGATTTTCCAGGTGACAGTGTTTAAAGGCAAGTGTCATGAGCACATCCATTGGTTGCTGGAACCTTCCTTAGTGAGTGGTGTATCCCACAGCAAATAGTGTCCCTGCCATGTTCACTCACATAATCCTAATTAGCTTCACTTGGGGGCCAGAGAAAGCTTGTTCTCTTGAGTTCAAGGCTACCCTAGACTACAAAGCTGAGTACCAAGGCAGTCAGGGCTACACAGAAAAAGTAACCATTTGATATGGTGTGGAGAACGTGGGAGCAAAAATCAATACAAGTTATAATAATGTAAGTTGTTTTTTTTTGTGTGTGTGTGTGTGTGTGTGTTTGTGTGTGTGTGTGTGTGTGTGTGTGTGTGTGTGTGTGTGTGTGTGTTTTGAGACAGGTTTCCCTGTGGTCTTGGAGCCTGTCCTGTAACTCGCTCTGTAGACTAGGCTGGCCTTGAACTCATAGAGAACCACCTGCCTCTGCCTCCCAACAGTGCTGGCATTAAAGGCCAATGATGCAATTTATTATAGACTGAATTCAGTTCCTGGTTTGAACACAATGGTCGACGATTTCCTTCTGTGGTTAAATTGCTCCTCAGTTTTAGTCTGGAAACACATTTGTTCTGGAAGAGTAGAGTTAGGGAGGAACTTGCCCTTAGGGCTTCTCTGTCTCCAGAGGACACATCTCTAAACAGTGAGTCCAATTCCTGCAGTTTGGTAAGGCTTGGGTTTGAACAGTAGACATGGTGACTCACATATGTAATCACTGAATAGGGAGGCTGATTTATGTGTTCAAAGTCAGCCTGGGCTACAGAGTGAGTTCCAGATAGCCAGGGCTACACAGGGAAACCCTGTCTCAGGAGATGGAGTGGGGGATGTAGACAAGGACAGAGTAGCCCTGCAGGGATTCTGCCTCTAAGCAGGGTGAGCCTGATTGGGGAGACAGTATAGTAAGAGATCCCAGAAACCCAGATCCCCAAAGCAGGAGCTGGAGAGATGACTCAGTGGTTAAATCTGCTCTTCTCAGGGAGCCAAGTTTGGTTTCCAGCACCCAGTTAGTAGTTCACAACATCCTGTAAGTGATGGTCCCGGTCATCTGATGTCATCTTCTGTCCTCTGTGGACACTCCCAGTCCAAAATACACATACACAAAGAGGAAAAGAAAATTCCCAAATCAAGCCATGCCTGCATTCTGATCCTTATAGATACACAAAATAATAATTGCCTTTTTTTCTAGAAGTCTCTAAACACATTCAAAGTTCATTACATGTTTGCATATGTGGGGAAGTTGCTTTTGGGGTAATGGAGGAGTCTATTCTGTCTCCGATTATGTGGTTTTTTTTCCACACAGTGTTTTCCTGTGTAAAAACTGTAGATGTCCGGGAAGCAACTATGTAGACCAGGCGGCCTAGATATCCAGATATGTGCTGCTTCTAGATCCAGAATGCTGGGATTAAAGTTGTGCAGCCCCATACTCATAAATGTAATTTAAAAAGCTCAATGCAGAATAGTGTGTTGGGTCAAGTCTTTGTTCTTAAGGCAGAGACCAGCCTTGTCTACAGAGTGAGTCCCAGGCTAGCCAGGGCTATTAAGATTCTTTCTTTCTCTCATATACACACATACATACACACACACACACACACACAAAATAAACTAAATTCTGAGGTTGAAGCTAAATTGACGGGATGCTTTGCTTGGTTGGATACAGCATAGGATAGACAAGGCATAGTGGCCAAGGCCAGACTGGGAAAGTAGTGACAGGAGAAGGATTCAAGGTTATCCTCTGCTACATAGAGAACCCAAAGCTAGGCTAGCCTAGAAAGACCCAGTCTCAAATAAATAAAGGGAGAAAAAATATAAAAAAAATCCAGTATTGTAGACTCTAAAACATATATCCTTGTTGCTGTTTTTATTGAGATAGTGGCTCTCTGTGTAGTCCTGGCCCCATACTCAAGACATCTACCTGTCTCTGCCTCCCAAGGGCTGGGAGTAAAGGTGTTGCCACTACAAGGAGCAAATTCATATCTTCATCTGCTTCTCCAAACGGAAGACCTAGCTACTTGCTGACAAGGTTTACTTCTTCAATGAACAATACATCAAAAATACATAGAAATATGCCTGGAATTGATGACTGAACTGGGCATGGTCTTATGTGCCCATTATTCCAGCCCTTGTGAGATAAGGAATCCACGGGCATCCTTGGCAATTCAGTGAGTTTAGGGCCAAGTTGGAGTAATTGAGAAAGGACTTCAACTCAGTCAGAAAATAAGAAAACAGTGCAAAACAATGAGCCCCCAACATAGAGATTGTTTCCTTTACTCCTTTCATTAATATTTTTAAGAATGAATCTAAAGACGGGCAGTGGTGGCAAATTTCTTTTCATCCCAGCACCTAGGAGGCAGACAAGGATGGATCTCAGGGAGTTCCAGTCTAGGACAGGCTCCAAAACTACCCAGAAACCCTTGAAGGACCCAAAACACACAATCAAAAGACTGAATCTCACTATGTACCCTGGCTGGTCTGGAATTCACTATTAGTGACCCCAGAGCCTTGAAAGAACAGCGATCTTTCCTGCACTGCCAGCCTCAGCCTCAATAATTGCTACATAATGGAAACATCCTACCGAGACCCTAGCCATTTAAAAAAATAGATACATACAAAAAAAACAAATCCACTTCCTCCTCTGGGGGTGGAGGCAGATCCGGGATGGCTGGCGAGCAGGGCATGGATGCTGAAGGTCATTCAGCCCCAGGAGGCCTCAGAACCCAGGACACTGTGGATTAGGTAAGGATGGCCCCAGGTGGAGAGAGGAATTCCAGACCATCCCCTCCAGGGGGCCAATGAGCCCTCAGACTATGTAAATACTAGAGCCTCTCCCCTTCCCAGAGACTTCTTTCAGGTCTTGTTGGTGCTTGTGAGGATGATCTGCTCCACCTTTCGAGTTAGGCTTTCTCTTTGTCAGAAAGGTAATTTTTTTTCTGTTCTGGGATTTGTAACCGAGGACCTTAGCTTTGAGAGGCAGGTGTAGGCTTGATATGGATGTTGGATGATATTGGTTTAATTTAGCCAGCTTACAACCTGAGTCAGGCTGAGTAACACACGTCTGCCTTCCTCAAGACCAACAAGGGCCTACTTTCAGAAATTTTGGTATTCTATGTAGTTTGGAGCGTGTCCTGGAATGTGCTCTGTACACTTTGCCAGCCTCGAATGAACAGGTCTTCTGCCTAACTAGGATTATGGGCTTGAGCTAGCACTGACCAGCACTTGTAAAAACTAGAATTTTAAATGAACATAGCCATGGATTCGGCCTCCTGGACCCAAGTCAGCTGAGTTTATTCCCACCTCACAGGGATCAAGACCTGAGGCCAGACTGTATATAATTTTAGCAACGTAGGGATTTTATGAGTGTTTTGGGGGGTTATGAATGATGCTTCCAGGAGTTTCAGAGGGTTTCAGGCAATTGTATTGCATTTGTTGGAGAAGCCAAATTATCAATGGACTTGAATCTATTTTGGGACCGGATACTAACTACCCTGAATTTACTTATCATTTAGGTCCTTGGCACATTTTATTGAACTGTGCCATTGTTTTTGTTTGTTTATTTGTTTTGGTTTGGTTTTTGGTTTTTTGAGACAGGGTTTCTGTGTGTGGCCTTGGAGCCTATCCTGGCACTCGCTCTTGAGACCAGACTGGCCTCGAACTCACAGAGATCTGCATGCCTCTGCCTCCCATGTGCTGGGATTAAAGGCCTGCGCCACCAATGCCCGGAATGTTACAATGTTTTCAGTTTTCTGGCAGGTAAATTTTTTCCGGTTTGTACATCTCTCTGGACCATGTCAGCCTGTGGTACTCAAACTATGGGGGCAATTTTTGCTCTGGAATAAAGTGCCGCCAGGTTTTGAGCACTGTTGGTTGACAAAAAGGTGGTTTCCTCAGTTCTTAGTAACTCATGTAGCATTTGAATAGTGTGGGGCACTCTTGGGACTTGAGCTACAATGGGTCCCTTGGTAGCATGTCTCTGGGTTAACTGCGGGGTCCTGGGATCTTGGACTCCGTGGGCACGGAGGGGAAAATGTTGAGTGGGAAGTAATGACTCAGGACATCGCTTGCACGGTAGCCGGGAACTGAAGTGGTATTGGAGAGGTCTTGGGGGGTCGAGGCGCCTCCAGACTCGAGGGGACAACCCACATTGTGGTCATCAAAGTGGTTGCCCTCTCTGAGGCAGAACTGGAAAGTGCTTCCACTTTGAGCCTCGCTGTGTGGGACAAGCATCCCAATTGAGCCCATTGGAAGCATTTGTGCACAGGCGCTGAGCTCAGGCTTGGGAGTGTGAGGAGTGCTGCTCTCCACTAAAAAGCTGGGCAAGTTAGGTGTGATGGGAACATTGTTCATGTATTTTCCTTGGACCTAAAACAGAGGTGGTGGGACCTAAGCTACAACGGTTACATTTTAAAAGCAGATTTTTCTCTTGGGACCTTTTTGATGGTTTCAGTAGATTCAAGGTTTGCCTTGGTTGTAAGAACTCCAGTTTAGGGCACTTGTCTCAGAGTGGTTTCTTTTTTTGGTGGGGGTTCGAGACATGGCTTCTCTCTGGCTTTTAAGGCTGTCTTGGAACTAGCTCTCTTGAACCAGGCTGGTCTCGAACTCACAAAGTTCTGCCTGCTTCTGTCACTCTAGTGCTGGGATTAAAGGCAGAGGGAAACGAATCAAGGCCCTAACAGAAACTCAGAAACTCCTTGAGCTAAGTTGCAAACCACCTTGGACATGCTGTTTGAACAGACTCAGTGGGACCAAAACACTTTAGTAGTTTTATTTGTGAGTGTTTTTTCTTATTTTGTTTTTTCAAGACAGGGTTTTTCTAACTTTGGAGTCAGATCCACCCACTTCTGCCTCACAAGTGCTGGAATTAAAGGCTTATACCACCATTGAGCACCCTATGAGGCCCTTTTTTAGATAAGCTGTCTGTGCTGGAATTCCTGCCTACCAGAAGCACAGATCTTGCTTCTTCTAGGATTAGGGCACATGCCAGTTCCAAGTGGTTTTCTGTTTTATTTTTTTTTTGCGGGGGAAGAAGGTGGTAGAATCCTAGTAAATTGTCCAGGTTGTCCTGACTGTCTCTTGGGTGCTAACTGTAACAGCCACAGTACTGGGCACTTTTTACTTTTGTGCATGCTCACCATTGGGCCTGTGCTTACTCCCCTGTGTCAGGTCACTGCAACCATGTTGGTTCCTGTGATGTACTGTAGACTTCATGCTTGGTGGCAGGCTCTTTAACATGTTTCTGCCCTTTACCATTAGTGAGCATATTATTGCCTGGAGCTGGCACGGATATATATATATATATGCTCCTGTATGTCCTGGAGGTCAAACCCAGCTTCTCTCAAATCTATCGCTATCACCCTTGCCAATTGCTTCATTTTCCTGGGCCTCCCTGTAGCTCTGTCTGCTCTTGAATGACCTGTCTTTGGTTCATGAAGGCACAAGCCACCATGCACAGCCGATGTAAACATTTGTTCAGCCCATATGTTAACCATCATCATGCAATCTATATAGCTCCTTAGGACACAATAGAGTCCTGGGTTTCATGCATGCTAGCTAGGCAGCCAGTCTTCCAGCTGGTCCACATGTCCTGCCCTCTCCATGTGTTGAGGCCTCATCTGTGTGGATAGCAGATACAAACAGTCCTGGATTTTTCTAGGTATACTGTCTCTGGAACCTTGGTTTACAGCCCTAGCCTACTTGGAATCTTTTCTGCTTCTGTTTGTCCTAGTGTACAGTTTCCCTGTGTGATTATAATGTTGAGTTGTGAATTAGGAAAACAAACAACTATTTTTCTTTTCTTTTTGTTTTTACTGACAGGGTTTCTCTGTGGCTTTGGAGGCTGTCCTCAACCTGTCTGGTAGATCAGGCTGGTCTCGAACTCACACAGATCTGCCTGCCTCTGCTTCCCGAGTGCTGGGATTAAAGGTGTGTGCCACAAACCACAGGTAAATAGTCAAATTTCTTAGGAATTGCCTGGGCAGGGAAACATTGGCCCGCCTTCATATATCTGCAAGGATTCTGTTACTTCTTGCAATACCTCTGGAAATTGTGCAAATATTTGTGGGTCTAGAGAATCAGAGGCAAGCAGAACTAAGAGGTGGAGGACAGCATTGTCTACAGAGCAAGTTGCAGGTCAGCCAAACCTACAGAAACACCGTGTCTCTAATATCCCCACCTTATCCAAGTAAGTGTACTGTGCCCTTATTTTAATCTGTAGTTTCACACTTTGGCCAGTAGGTGGGAGTCTTGTTTCAATGACCGAAATGTCGAGTATTCAGATTTTTGTGGAGTTCCAGGGTAGTCTTGACTGTTACACAGAGAAAAGCAAACATCACACACACAAAGTAATGTCTCTCAAGTGCTGTATCACAGCTGTCTGAGGCAGTAAAAGTCCTGGTGGCCTCCATTCTGATGCTGCAGCCCCGCCCAGCACCCAATATTCAAATACAGTTTTGTGAGTCTAAGCGCTGCCAGCCTCCTGTGGGTCATTTTGTTCAGGTCCATTCCAAACAGCCTGTGGACAAACATGGGACTATCACTATGGTGACTACAAAGACTTCAAAGGTATCATCATGGTACCCTGCCTTTTAGCCTGTTTTTCTTTCTTCCTTTCTCTCTTTCTTTCATTCTTTTCAAGATTTATTTATAACGTATACAGTGTTCTGCCTACATGTCAGAAGAGAGCACCTGATTGAATTGTAGATGGCTCTGAACCTCCATATGGTTGCTGGGAATTGAACTCAGGACCCCTGGAAGAGCAGTCAGTGTTCTTAACCCCTGAGTCATCTCTCCAGCTCCATAGCCTGTTTTTCAAATATTGTTTTCATTAGTTCTGTATGGAGTGCTTCCTGCTCTTGCACATGGGTAGAGTTCAGTTCCACATACAACCAGTTTTTAACTCCAGCTCCAAGTGATCTGCTGTCCTTTTCTGGCCAATATCAGCTTAATGCATGTGGATACATACATACATACATACATACATACATACATATACATATACACTTTATTTTCCAACAGGGATTGTCTTTGTAACGTTGGCTGTCCTGGAACTCAATGTAGACCAGGCTTGCATTGAACTCCCAGAGATCTGTCTGCCTCTGCCACCCAAGTGCTGGGATTACAGGGTTGCACCACCAATGCCCAGTCTGCTGCCAGTGTTCTTAACTACTGAGCCATCACTCTGCCCCTGTCTTCAGAGTTCAGTGATCTCAGGAAGCTGTGTGGCACACACCTGTGTGATACCCACCAGCACAAGTCAGATAGGGGGAGGAGGATGTTCCATTAGACTTGCCTGGGTGTATAGTGAGGCTCTGGCTCAAAAAGCCAGGGGCTGTAGGTGTAGCTCACTAGTAGGGCTCTTGCCTGGTGCTTGCAAGGTCCTGGGTTTGATTCCCAGCACCCACTCACCCCCCAAAGAAAGCAGGTAGAACACAAAAGCAGCAAACTGTTCAAGGCCTGGTGATGGTGGTGCACACCTTTGATCCCAGCACTCAGTAGACAGAGGCAAGGAGATCTCTGTGCTTTCAAGGCCATCCTGTTATACAGAGTGAATTTCAGAACATCTAGGACTACACAGAGAAATCCTATCTAAAAAATAAATGAACAAATAAAAAAGACCTGTCCTAGATGCCAATATGATGTTACACATATTTGTTACATAAATATATACAGGATTTTCAAATTGCACTTAAAAATTATTTTGTGTGTGTTGGGAATCATGGCAAATGCCTTCAATCCTGGCACTGAGGAGGCAGAGGCAGGCGGATCTCTTTGAGTTGGGGGACAGCCTGGTCTACATATCAAATTCCAGGTTGGTCAGAGATATAAAATGAGACCCTGTCTCAAAAAATATTGTGTGGGCTATACCTGTGCACATGCACAGCAGCAAGTTCTCCTCAGCACAGAGCCATCCCTCCAGCCCCCGTGGGTCTTTTATAATTAATGCAGGAACCCATTGTTGGCATTGTTCCAGGAAAGCTTGGAGGAGTCTCTCCTTTCACAGTGTGGGCCCCAGGCACTAAACTCAGTTTGTCAGGTACCTGAGGAACCATCTCACCAGACCCTACAGGTACTTTTAGTAAGACTTTTTGTTGGCTAAAACAAACAAGACTGACATATGTTCCAAGCCTTTGGTCCTAGCACTTGTGGTTATATATGTGGAGATCATGTTTTTCCTTCATGAGTAATGAATGGTTGAAGCTCCTCAGGAGTTTGAACTTTGTCATCAGCCTTGATAGCCAGTTCCTTTATCTGCTGGGCCACCACCTTTTTTGGCCCATGCTTTCAAATCTCTCTCTCTCTCTCTCTCTCTCTCTCTCTCTCTCTCTCTCTCTCTCTCTTTGAGGCACGGTTTGTCTGTGTAGCTTTGGAGGCTGTCCTAGAACTCACTTGGTAGACCAGGCTGGCCTCAAATTCACAGAGAACAGCCAGCCTCTGCCTCCCGAGTGCTGGGATTAAAGGCATGTGCCACCAAAGCCCGGCCTCTTTTTTTCTAATTTTTAAAATTATTATTTTATGGGGATGGAGAGATGGTTCAGCTATGAAGAGCATGGGAACCTCTTTCAGAGGACTCAGGGTTCAATTCCCAATACTCACATGGCAGCTCACAGCTGTTGTAGGATATTAGTTGAAGTTGTGTTACATTCTTTTATGTTACATTCGTTTAACTCTGTGAAGCAATGTTACTTTGCCAGCCCAACAACACACCTCACTGGTCAAATAAAGAGCTAAACTGTCAAAAGCTAGGCAGGAGTGAGTGACAGACAGGGCTGGTGGGCAGAGAGAATAATTAGAAGAAGAGACAGAGGAAAAGGGAAGGAGGAGAAAAGGGGGAGAGAGAACACCAGGGGACAGCCAACGGCCAACAACAGAGTAAGAAGGAAAGAAAGAGATAGAGAATAGAGAAAGGTAAAAGCCCAGAGGCACAAGGTAGATGGGATGTTTTTTAAAAAGATATATTTATTCTGTGTATAACATTCTCCCTGCATATGTGCCCTGCATACTAGAAGAGCATACTGGAACACATTACAAATGGTTGTGAACTACCATGTGGTTTCTCGGAATTGAACTCAGGAACACTGAAGAACAGCCAGTGCTATTATCCTCTGAGCCATTCCTCCAGTCCCTCTAGACAGAATAACTATGCACAATCATCAGCAGCTCCAGATCCAAGGGACCCAGCACCCTCACACAGACATACATTCAGGCAAAACACCAATGTTCATGAAATACAAAATACATAGCATTTTAGCTGGGCGGTGGAGGCACATGACTTTAAACCCAACACTTGGGAAGCAGAAGCTGGCGGATATCCTTGAGTACAAATCCAGCCTGGTCTACAGAGGTAGATCCATGATAGCTAGGGCTACACAGAGAAGTCCTGTTGGGGACCTCTTTGGGGTCTGCTATTCTTCTAGTAACTAAGGGTGACCCACAGTGCCCTTAGGATCCACTTTCCGTCTTGTGAATAGGTGTTTACTTCCTAGTTCCCTCCTTCCACCTAGGCCTGTATGCAAGAATGCCAATTCTCCCACATTGAGGGGGGCTTGGGGGCATGGAGCTTGATCTGAGTAAATTTACACTGGGGTTTGCTGTTGTTATATAAACCTACTTCCCTTTGAAATAAACTGCCTTCTCCTTGCAAGAGTGATCAGCTGTGTTTTCTTTATCTATTCCTCAGATTCCCTTTCCTGAACCCATGAGAAGGTTGTAGGACTGGCCATTATGACAATTGGAGGTCCCATAGTTCCCACCCAGATTTGGGAAAGAAAGGTAGACATTGAAGGATCACCCAGGAAGACTTGCCAGCACTAAGGTAAGGAACGGGTTATGGAAGATGGGTCGGGCTAGTTCTGACTCTCTTATGGGGAACCAATTGGTTCAATTGTCCAATAAGCAGGGCACCAGTATTAAGTACAATACAAGTTTAAAAATCGTCCATGAGGTCAGCCCTTGGTTTTTAATCTTTGGTGACCTTATTATTGTTAATTGGGAGCAAGTGAGGATAGACCTACAAAGGGCATTACACAGAAATGGGCCGAATGCCATACCAAAAGTTACTTTTTCTCTGTGGCGTATCATCAAAGCAGCACTTCTTAGTAATATTGTGGAAGTGAAAAAGCAGGTTGAGGAAGCCAAGGCTGCCTTGACAGAGGCTCAGAACCAAGAGTCTTAGGTCACCTCAAGCTTCTAATGACACTTCCTTTGGGTCCTCACCCTCGTCTTCAGGGGAAAGTGAAGAATTTGAAAGTGACGTTAAATTAAAACATAAGGTAAAAAATGTTCCCTTGAGCCTCCCTCCTGATTGTAATTCTAGGGCTCTCTGTTTTCCTTCGGCCTTTCCTGAAGAGCAGAGGGGCCCAGTGATGTTCCCTATCATAGAGACAGTTACTCCCCAAGGCCAGAATCAGAGAGAGCACTCCCCTCTTAATTTTAAGGATATTAAACAGCTGAAAGAGGCAGTTATGGCTTATGGGCCTCATGCCCCTTTTACTCTGACCATTTTTGAATTCTTTGTGGGCTTGAATTCACTCCCAGTGATTGACAACAATTATGTCCAGCTGTGGTATTCAGGGGGAGATTATTTGATTTGGAGAGGGGAATTCCAAGAGCTATGTAACAAAATGACACAGCACAACACGGCTGCCGGTTTCTCTGAAAGGAATTCAGAAATGCTTACTGGTACGGGAGCCTATGCAGACCTAGGTCAGCCAATTCTTTACGATCCAGCTGTATATGCATAGATCTTAGCAGCTGCTAGCCGTGTTTGGAAAGCTTTACCTAACAAGGCCATAAGAAACCAACTTTCTAGGGTCCTTCAAGGATCATCTGAATCCTATTCTGACTTTGTGGATTGGCTCCTACAACATGCAGGCCATATATTTGGGGATACTGATAATGCCATGTCTATAGTTAGACAACTAGCTTTAAAAAATGCCAACAATTATTGTAAAGAGACTTTACAACCTCACAAGGCCAAAAGCATCAATTATTTGTAGAGATATAGATGGACACACCACATTATGGGACAAGTTATTGCTTCTGCTATGCAGGGAAATAAGAAGGTCAGTGAGGGAGCCAGACCTAAGACATGCTTGGTTGTGGGCAAATGGGGTGCATGCTCAAAAGATTAGTCTTCAGCTGGACACCTTTCCAACTTTAAATGGTTTTCAGAGGTTTCTGGGTGATATTAATTGTATCAGACCTAGTTTAAACATTACTACTGGGCAACTTAAGTCTCTCTTTAGTATATTACAGGGTGATTCAGATCCCAATTCTCCTTGAATACTTACTACTCGAGGAGGAAAGTGCATCCATTTGATTGAAAAATGCCTTAGAAGTAGATCATTTGGATGATATAGATTATGCCCAGCCTTTAAAATTGTTAGTGCTTTGTTCTGCTCATTCTCCTGTGGGAGTTTTTTGGCAAGAGACTCCTATTCTTTGGCTTCATTCTCAGGCCTCCCCATCTAAATCAGTGGCATCCTATCCCCAAGCTATAATTGCACTCCTATTTAAAGTGCAAAACATTGCTTTGCAGACTTTTGGTAAGGAGCCAGATCAGGTTGTTACACCTTTATCCCGTCAACAAATAGATTGGCTACAAAATAATAGTAATAATTGCACCATTTTCCTCTCTGCTACCCAGAGTGATTTTGAAAATCATTACTCATCCAATAATCTGGTTTCCTTTTTTAAGACAGAACCTTTGATGTTCCCAAAGATTATAGTCTCTCAGCCTATTTCCAAAGGACGAATGGTTTTCACAGATGGTTCTTCAAAGGGGACAACTGTAGTTGTATCTTATCCTATCACTAAGACAGCTATAAAATTGCTGCAGCTTCGGCCCAAATGACTGAACTTTTAGCCTTGGCCATGGCTCTACAACCCTTCCTCAGGGAAGCATTAACATCTATACTGACAGTCAATATGTAGCTCAAATTGTGCAACCCTTGGAGATGCCTGCCTTTGTTGCCATTATCTCCAGAGCACAAGAGAGTTTGTGACAGATACAGGGTCTGCCATGGCAATGGAGTGAACCTGTATTTGTGGGACATCTTAGGGCCGATAACCATTTGCCAGTGAAAGAAATCACATAGCCAACAGGTACACTCAAATCATTGCAGTTTCACAGAGAGCTCACTAGAGCACAATCCTTACATAAGTGCTTTCATATCAGCACAGGGTCCTTACAATTTCATACTGGAATAACCAAGGATCAAGTTGTTTAATTAGTTAAAAATTGCCCTCTTTGTGTGGAATTTCTTCCTGTGCCTCACTTGGGAGTTAATCCCCAAGGACTGTTGCTCAATGCTCAATCATATGTGGCAGATAGATGTAACATATGTGCCATCCTTTGGTAAATTGCAATGTGTCCATGTTTCTGTAGATACATTTTCAAGACAAATATTTGCCTCTGCCTATTATAGTGAAAATAAAAGATGTTAAAAGCCACTGTGTGCAGCTTTATGCTTACATGGGGGTCCCATAACAAATTAAGACTGATAATGGCCCTGCTTATGTCAGCAGAGGTTTCAGTCAATTTTGTCAAGATTTTGAAATTACCCCCGAAACTGGTATTCCTTACAACCCCCAAGGACAGGCTATTGTGGAAGATGCCAACCACACTTTAAAAGTCTATTTAGTTAAAGTAAAGAAGGGAGAGCTTGAGGGTCACCTTGGCTCCTCTAACTCTATCACTTATTTTCTATCTTAAATTTTTTAAGTGAGGATGATTCTGGTAACTCCTCAACAGACCGTCATTGGTGGTCCACTGCAAAGAAAAAATGTTTGGTTAATTGGAGAGACCTTCCCTCAGGCCTTTGGAAAGGGCTAGATCCAGTTTTGGTGTGGGCCCTGGGTTCTATTTGTGTTTTCACAAAGGATGGCAAGGCCCCAATTTGGGTTCCTGAGTGTTGTGTGCTCCTGGTTCCTGCTAATATGCTTCAGGCGTCTAATGACTCATTGAGTGTTGGGACCCAGCCCCCACAGGGTCTCTAAGAGTTGTTTTCCAGTATAACCACAGGTACCTCCTGTTTTCCTATCCTTGCCCCACTAGGATCATGATGTGAACCCTTTGACCTGGGAGTTTGTAAGTTTGTATACAAGGCTGCTTCACAATAAAAGTGAGGAACATTCTCTCAGTAAGAGAACCAGGCATCTTGTGGTTCATCCAAATCTCCAGGATTTTGCGTGATACTCAGACTTAGTGGTGTCAAAGAGCAGCCACAAAATCAGGTCCCTCTGAGAACAGAAAAGAAAGGAGACCCTGAGAGATCACCCTCAGAATGCTGGCAAGCAAGTAAGGAGTTGTGAGGGTGGATTGGAAAAGGTACGGGAAAATAGATAACTCAACTCCAAGAGAGTTGGATTGGAATAGAGATCACAGTCAATCACACAGAGAAAGTTTAAAGAGACAAGGTACTGGTAAGATTTCATTTTAACATTGGATTTAGCAATAATGCTAAGAAAATTATTAAAGAAATCCGGGAAATCTGCCTCTGAGGAATCCCTCCTCCATGAACTACCCACCAGCAGGCAGGTGACCCATAAGCCTATACCCTTGTCCAGGCTCCAGTCATACGAAACTGGTGTGGTGTGCACAGGCTGGCTGGAGAAATCAGTTCCTCAGAAAAAGTTGGGGCACTATGCTTGGAAGAAATGCTGGTTCATCCTACGGAGCGGTGAGATGTGTGGTGACCCAAATGTTCTAGAATACTATAACAACGAACAATGCAAGAAACTCCTGGGGTTCACCAACCTAAACTTCTGTACACATTTGGATGTAGCCCTGACCTTCAACAAACAAGAGCTCCAAAAGAGGTTTATGTTTGATATCATTATCAATGAGCACACCTTTTACCTGGTGGCTGAGACAGATGCTGACAGGAATAGGTGGGTCCAGAGCATCTGCCAGATCTGCGGCTTCAGTCAAACTAAAGAGAGCATTGACACCCTGAGAAACCTTTCTTTAGTCAGTCATAATCTCTGCTCTTCTCCAGCTGAATTCAGCAGCTCCAGTCAGCCCCTGCCCGGAGCAGGGTCTGCGGCAGTGACGCTGTGTACACGTTCAAGGCACCCAGAAACACCCTGTGTGGGGAATTTGGAAACCTCCACGTGGACTCAGCCTTAGTTGCCCCACCATACCCCAAGACACCTTCGGGGGCAACCCTCAACAAAGACCTCCAGTCATTGACTACAAGTATCTAACACGAAGTGAAGAAACTGCCTGCTGTTCTGCTAAATCTCTAGAAAAGTCTATCATTGGTCAATCAGACAGTGCCAGCTCTGATTTCAATTATATGCCCGTAAATCCAGGTTCTGACATCCCCATGAGCACAATGCCCCATCACTTTGTCAGCCGAGTAAGTGAGATCCAGCCACCCCAGTTCAATCTCCACCTCAAGCCTGGCTGGAAAGCAATGTCAGTACCCCTTGACCTGAGTAACAACACTGTCATCAATGAGCTCCCTTTCAATTCATTTGTCACCAAGTCTTGGTCCACATTCAACTACACCTTTAACCCAAGGTCCACCAAGTACTGCTGTTGGGTCTCCCATACAGACTCTGGAGACAGTGAGGAGAACTGTGTCTCTATGAAGACCCCAATGTCTTCATCCCCTGTACCCAGTGTCATTAACAACCCAGCTCCAAATAAGAGTACTGGCAATGCCAATTACATAGCCCTGCACTTCCAGGCGCTCTCCCCGAGATCTCATCACAAGCCATCCACATCATTGTCACACCAGATGAGAAAGGAGAATATGTCCAAATAGATAAAGAATAGAGCCAATCCCTGCAAAAGACCATACAGGAATGGACAAAGAAGTGACAGTCCTGAAGATCCTCCAATGAGGCCAAGCTATGGTTAGGATGGCCATCCCCTGACATCTCCTCTCCTTTGTGAGTTTTGTTCCAAAGATGTATGAATGTTCTGCATGTATGGTGTTGTCATACATGTGTGTATATGAAGTGTGATTGTAAATGTGTGACTGTTAACAAAAGAATGCTATTGTGTTGCCTTTATATCATTTAATTGCTAGGGAAGGAGCAACAGTTGTTAAAGTATAGGATACATGGGAGAAAATTTTCTGCTTTTATTCCATGGAGGGTGAAGAGCTGTGAATTCCTTCCATACTGGTATGGTTTCGTGGGACAGGACCCCATGAAGCAGTGGCCCTGGTGATCCTTATATTTGTTTTCATTTAAATTTGGTCAGTTAGAAATGGTAGTGGTCACAGTCAATCACTTTTTTAAGCAAAAATGAGGAATATGATATAGAAATGATACTTTGTATTAGAATGGATCCTCATTTGTTAATACTTTGTATTGGAATGGGTCTTCATTTGTTGATATTACTTTGGTTTTCTAGATATATAGATATTCTTCAAACCATTCAAAGACCTATGGAGTATATGGCATTTAAATGGTTTAGGGTTTTTCTTGACAGTGAGACACAACTGCTCCTGGCACACCAATTACATCTGAGCAGAAGATGAGCATCGAAGAAATAAAGTTTGCCTTTGACATGGCAAGACTAGCCATTTGGGCAAGAAGCTGCAATTGCCTGAACAGTTTGACTGTTGCTTTATAAACTGGACATGCAAGACCCACAGGATAGTGACTGCTGAAACAATATGGACAGTCATGAAAGGTTCCTGCTTCATGGAAGTGTCTGCCAGACATTCTACAGGACACAGAAAAAAGGTGACAGACAAACTGCCAATGCAGGTGGAGAGTTTAGAATTTCCTGTTTTACTGAGAAGTCTGTCAGACACTTTGTGACCTGTAGGCTAAAAACGGATGCCCCAAAATTACCAAGAAACTCTGGGTGACTGTCTAGGAAGCAAGATGTCTCTGTCAGTTCTAGAGTTTATATATTATCCTTCTATGTTTTGATGTAGTTGAAGATAGATAGTTATAATAACACACTAAGATAGAATGGTTAAAATCTTATAGTTCTTACTTGATAACTGTTGTGTTATATATAAAGAAGGGGGAGATGTTGGGACCCAACACCACAGGGTCTCTGAGTTTTTTGCCAGCATAACCACGGGTACCACATCTTTATCTTACCTCATCCTACTAACTTCAATATCCTGTTGTGAACCCTTTCACCTGGGGTTTTTTTAAGTTTGTATATAAGGCTGCTCCACAATAAAGGTGAGAGTCATTCTCTCAGAAAGTGGACCAGGCATCTTGTCATTCATCCAAATCTCCAGGCTTTCACCGGATACTCAGACTTAGTGGTGGCCAAGGGCATCATGCACAGAGAGCAGCATGCACAAACAGACTCAGTCATCTGCTGGCATAGACGATGGTTCCACAGCAAGGGTTAACACTGTCATCCTAACATGTCACAGATTTTCAGGTTTAAAATAAGTCCAGGAGCCAGAGTCCTCTGGGAATACATCATGCCTAAAAATTAATCAAAATGCTTTTCTTTATTCAACATGACTCTCAGAAAGAATTAATGCATTTGCTCATGTTACGTCATTTTAAGTGAAAAGGGAAATTATTTTTATATTATATGTACATGCTTAACTGTCCTCTCTCTTCCCATGTGTATATAGGAAATGCTCATACATATGATTAAATAATGGTCAAAATTTTTTCGAACAATCTATTTCATAAACAGAAAGTATATGTATGTATGTGTACATGCACATATATATGTAATGCAAATTTGACTTTTAATGAACACATATATTTCAAGAGGTAGCTTTAAATATGGAAATCACCTAACAGATCATTCATTCACCCAGGTTCTTTATTTCACAGAAAAAAAAAAACAAACAAAATAAAATGTCCCTCCACCCAGAAGCTGAGTACTCCTATCAGGCCTGTCTGTGCAATAATGGTATGTGCACACACATAAAATGCACAACAAGGCTCTTCTTAAGTCCAGTCACACAGGTACATTCTTCTCCCCTTTAGTCCGGGCCAGCACCCCCTCTCCCCAGGCTCCTGCAAAGCACTGACCAGCGATGCTATTTTCCAGAGTTTTGTGTGATTGCAGGAGGGGTGCCCTGAAATCTGACTCACTCTCACTCACCACTGCGCCTTTAGCACCAGGCAGTAGTCATTTAACTGTGTGGAGCAGATATTTAACTGAGCATTGAATGAATGATAATCACTGTTATGAACAATTGAAAAAATGCTTCATTAATGTCATTTTCCCATCATTTTGGAAATGTGGGTAACATCCTGTGCTGTCTGTAGGGTACACCCTTGTACCTGGGGTGCTTCCAAATAGCTGAATAGAGACTTCACATTCCCTCTGTGTGGGTGTCTCTTTCTCTCTTTAGTTCTGAGTTTTAAGCAGGGTCTTTAGAATTGCTGAGATCATGTTCAGCTCACTGAGCTACACCCTGCTCTAAACAGAACTAACAATTATTCTGTATCTGATGATAAGGGCGCCAAACTTTCCCTCTGGCAGCGTGCCCTGTCCTTCAAGGCTCAACCATTTTGGGCTTTGTGGATTTCCTGACACACACATCATCACCTGGTGTCTGGAGTATTGAAGTTCATGGGAGCTTTCCCATAAGACAGTAGACCAAGAGACGTGAATAATCTGTATAGAAAGTGAGGATCCCATTAATACCGTAATTTAAAATAACAACTTCCCCCAGCAATAACAATCATTTAAAAACAATAAAGAGTCATCAGTTTCTGGAATATATAAGCTGGATGACAAATGCTGTCCACACAGCAGCTGGTAGGGAGCAGCACCTACAACCTTAGAGGTGAGGGCTACAGCTGTGGGCAGAGGACTGGCAAAGACTGGTGTCACCCCAGATGTATGGGAAGCGAAGCAGAGAGCCTTATTCTCATCTCAGCCACTACCCAGGCTTTTGCTTTATTTCTGATTCTGGGGGGCTCTTGCATTTCTTGTATTGCTGCCCCACCCTCCAGTTTCCAAGTCAACAGCCTAGCTCCTTTCTATCTTGCTTCTTTCTCTCGTCTCTGCTTCTGTTATCACATGTCCTATTCTGACACTGTTCTCTTCTCTTCTCTTTGAAGACCCCTAAGGCTGCATGGGACACATCTGGATGCAGGCTCCATCTTAAGATCTATGGCTTAGTCACTCTTGCAGGTCTCTTTTTACCATTAAGGAGCCAAAGATTAGAGTACTGGTGAGCTGGAGATCCCAGAACCACCACATGGTAATTTCAGCATGTCAAACATAACGAAAGGAGCCAGCAAGCTTTCCATGTGTAAAACTATGCCAGCTGGGTCTGGAATGATGGCTCAGTGCTTAAGAGCATGCATACTGCTCTTTCAAGAACTGGAGTTCAGGTCCCAAAACTCATATCAGGTGGCTCACAACTGTCATTCTCCAGCTCCAGGGGTATCTGATGCCTCTGTCCCCTGCTGACACCTATACTCACACCCCCAAACCCCCTGTTTCCTTTCTCCTGACTTTAGATCACTCTGCTATTTACGAAGCCAGGTTCCATGACCCCACTTTACCAACGGAGCTTTTTGTATCTGGTGAGATCACTCAAAATACCACATCATTTTTTTTTTTGGTTTTTCAAGATAGGGTTTCTCTGTGGCTTTGGAGGCTGTCCTGGACCTAGCTAAAAGACCACATCTTACCGATCCCAAATTTTAAGAAGCAAAGAAACAAAATGACACAGATTTAATCAAAGGAAGCAATAATGACAGGTTTATTTAAAAATTTCCAGTAGAGAAAACCTGTTAGTGTTGGAATAAAGGTACTCAATGTATAAGAGCGGGGGAGAATAGAAAAATTAACAAAAGAAAACAAAACCAAACAGTATAAAAAAACAAAACAAAACAAAAATGTTTGAAATGGATTCCAATAGGGAACTTCTTTAAACCTGTGAATAATGAACACAGTTACCAGGTTTGGCAGACAATTCATTTGGAAATTAAAGCCTATGTCTGTATTGTAAACTCCATAAAAACTGCTCATAAAAACTGAATTCAAGCCTTTCATATACTGGGCACTGAATCACAAAGCCAGTTGATTTGCAAATAAAAGGAATTATTCATTTGTTCTCACAGTTACAGAAATTAACCAGCTGCTTTACTGTGGTGTAGAGCAGATGAGATAAATGACAAGAAAGGGAAAATCAGACAAAACTCTAAAAAACTGAAACACAGCAAATTCAGACACCAACTTGCTAAAAGACAACAAACTGAACGTTATGGCATAGTCTACATTTGTGGTCGTCATTTCCTTTCCCCCACCCCACAGACAAATAGCTTCTAGATCCATTAGCCATTTAGACTACTCCTGACCTCCAAATATTCTGTATACACATATTTAGCAAAGAGCAAAAGCCTGACGTAAGTCAGACAGCACTACAGTCAGCATACACTTTTAGAAAGAATACTGTATATGTCATAAAGATTCGCCATTTAAAACAAAGAATCCCATTCATTTCTAAACAATTTTAAAACATTATGAAAACCCATCAAAAGATGATTCAGGGTGGGCTCAT